>NC_067230.1:16998373-17103373 GCF_019924925.1 Ctenopharyngodon idella | reverse complement strand
ATCCTTGGACGGGCGATGTACTTAAATCTACCATTACAGGAGGGAGATTAATTCGGGGGAGATTTAATTCGGAAGATTAATTCGGAGGAGCTTATTGAAGCACTCGTTAATATCTACAGGTTGAAGGGGAGGGGGATGATAAGGTAGCCTTTGGGAGAAGGAATTGATTGTGATTCAAGAAAAGAACAAGAACCATTACTGGTTTGTTTTGGAGAAAAAGGTAAAACCAGGGTTGTGGGTGGATCAGCCTCATCAAAAACATGCGCCGGCCAGTGCACTTCTGCGTCCTCCCTATTCCAAACTGGATAGCCGTGAGACGGTTATCTGGGGGGAGGTGTTGCTTTTCTCCACCTAACCCTAGGGTTTCAGGTGTTGGGGTTTCGAGGGTTGGGTTAGGGGTTAGGGTTTCTGGGGTTGGGGTTTCAAGGGTTAGGGTTTTGGGGTTGGGGTTTCAGAGGTTGGGGTTTTGGGGGTTGGGGTTTCGGGGGTTGGGGTTTTGGGGGTTGGGGTTTCGGGGTTGGAGTTGGGGTTTCAGGGGTTGGGGTTTTGAATACGAAATCAAAACATTAATACAAAACTTAAATGGTAGGGCCACAGAGACAAAAAGTTGTATGAATTGGAGGAAGAGGATGTGGAGCTGGTGAGAAGGCTGATAAAAGGAACCACTGCTGAGATAATGCAGGAAGGGTCCAAAGAGATGACAGGATAAGCCAGGGAGTAACCCAACAAAATCACCAGGATGCAGTTCCACAACAGAGTTGACAGAGGACAAACAGTTGGAGATTCGGTGGATATGCAAGGAAAAACCAGGGGGACGTCCAACTCAGGTGGAGCCATTGGAGGGGAAGATCCAGGCAGAACCAAATGACCCAGAACAACAGAGAAAGAACCATTGCACCAAGGTGGCTACAGGAACTTGGCAGACCAAGGTGGATGGAGAAAAGACAACAGCGGAGCCAAAGGGGTAGCTGGTTGAGCCACAGCTATAGCACCAGAAGTCCATGTCACAACCAGAGTGATGACTGACCAAGGCAGACCCAGAGGGACAAGAGACGCCAGTTGAGCTTGAAATATTACTGGGCATGTTAGATCCGATAGGTCAACATGTTGAGGTGGAGTCCAAAGCTCGAGGCAAAGCTAGGAAATCAACACACACAGGCAAAGTTTGCAAACAGGAAGCCCAAGGTGGATCTGAACTGCAAAGTGTAGCCAATAAAGGACGAGCCAAAGGGCTGAAAAGCAGCCAGCTGAGACAATTTGGTCCATTCTTCTGTCACAGGTGGTTGAAGCAAGGATGACTTAAGCAGGATCTAGTTGCAACAGTAAAACTTATATAAAATTACAAATAATTCAAATTATTAAAGAAAGGGACCTATGGACACAAGTACAAGAATCAAAAAGGTACATAATATAAAAAATTAAAAAAAAAAAATAATAAATAAATAAAAAAAAAAGTAGTGACAAAAAGAAAGAGTTAGGATAAAGGCTTTAAAAAAAAGAGACACTGCTAAAAACAAAAATTGAACCTTAACCCAATTTCAAAGACACTTCAAAATGAAAACAAATACAAAAGGCATAAAACATTCAAGTTAGTTAACAAGTACAGTCACTTTCTTACAAAGCTTTACAATATAGGAAGGGGCATACAAGGCATACAATGCAAGAAACAAGTAAAGGATATAGATATAGATATAGATATGGTATATTTATGCTTCAGTGTTTGTGTGTGTGTGTATATATATATATATATATATATATATATATACACACACACACACACACACACACACATATATACATATACATATACATATATACACAAACATCAAAGCATAAATATACCATAAATGCAAGGGACAAGCCAACAAAAGAGTCATTCAATAAAAATACAAAAGGCAAACAAGCCTTAAAGGGAATAGGGGAAGCCATAAATGTAAAAATTATCAAGTTAATTACATGTCTACGACATTAATATATTAAAGTAATTTTAAGGTTAAAATTTCTATGCTCCTGTGCTAACAAGTACAAAGACAATGCAAGGTGTTAATACTGAAAAGCCATAAATTACAAAGCTGCTCTAAAAATGCATTGAAAAAGCACAACCAAATATGACAGACAAACATAAATAGGACAAAAACGCGGAAATACATGGGGTATAAGAGTAATAGAAGAATTGTTGCAAAAAAGATCAAAAATCAGAAAAAAAAAAAAATAAGAACACATTAAACTGGCATAAATACGTACAAGTGCAAAAGTCTTTAAGTCACAGCATAATACAAAAAACACAGCTACAAAATAGCACAGATTAAAAAAAAATTACAAAGGAACAAAAGGCAAAGGCTTAAACTAAAAGGGACACAGATAAAATCAAACAGCATATTACATAGTACATTACAAACTAGAACAGAAGTGATTCAAGACTGATTTTTTCTTCAAAAGACTCCAACACAAACAAGCACAGCTGAAATGTAAAGAGAATTTGTAAACAATGACACATGCTTGACTAAAATCTTTAATATCTTGTTAATGTTGACAATGCACCAATGATCAGCCATCCCTGAAGCTTTTTAGTGTACCTTGCTAAATGCATCTCTGCTGCCTAATTCTCACTGACTGCAGGGTGCCCCTATATATCTGAGCTAAAATGGCTTTAGATATTAACCTGCAGTCGACAGATTCTAACCCTGTTCTGTTTCTATAGTAGTATACCTTGCAGTGGTATATGCTGCACTGAAGGATGGCCAAATTCTACACCATAAAGCTGTTGGGGAACCAGTTTACTGGTTTAGCTATTGCTCAACCACTAAATAAACAATTTGCACAAATGGAGCTGACCACTTGAGGAAGTTCTCCACATTTCCAGGTGATGAAAAAATGAAGTACCCTGTGAACCCAAGTAGCCATTCAATCAAGGGAGAAAATAAAGTTAAAATAGGCTAAATGAAATAACAGCATCAGGCACAAATACAAATAGACACAAAGGTCATTGAGAAAAAAAAAAAAAAAAAAAGTGCATGCAGGAGAGCACAAGAGCATAAATTCAAAAATGTGCAAAATGCAAAACAACAAAGAGGCTATACAACTGCAATTGACTGACAAAGGCATAAATACAAGGAGTATAAGGGGGGAAAAGTAATCAAAGCATAATGTTCAATAAACACAAAATGCAGATGAACACAATTAAGAATGCTGAGGCAAACTTAAATGACAAGAGATTACACCCACATTAACTTCTCAAGAGACATAAACTAGATAAACATTTATTAAATAAAAACCAATGAGCAATCTTACCTAAAACTTTAACATGCAGATTGCCAAATACACCTTAGCTGCCTAAATTACAACCAAGTTTGGGGCACCCTTCTGCTTGTGGTTTTGGACAGGCACTTGCAGATGACTGACTCTAAACTGTTCTGCTCCTCATTCAATGTAATTAATTTGGAACAAGCTGAAAGCCAAAGCTTCAAATGATATAAACTAAAATAATACACTTTAACATTACTTTCCATCCCTTGTTACATAGTTCTTTGTATTGTTTACATTCCTCATTCCTAGAGAGCTGAAATTTGGTATATATACAAAATGTCATCCGTTCGGCACAGAATCACCTCGTATTTAAGCAAAGTGTTGTGCTCCATAGGGATGCAGTTTGTCATGAAGTCAACTCTAAAAATGAGAGTTTAAAATAGAGAACAAATCAAAAGAGAATGAGAGTTGAGTAAGAGCTCTAACATTGAATGTTGCTGCACATGACAGCAGGGAAAAAGGATACAGCATTACAGAGAAGCGTGCTTTGATCCTAAATGAATGAAGACTAACAAATGTTTGTGAGAGCAGCACAAATGTGGCTTCAGTGTTTGCAGAATGGACAGGATAGAGAGAGTACCGAGATAGATTTATTTAAAAGTGTCTCTTTGGCATTTAAAACATATATTTACAATATCAACTTGTTTGCATATATTTTATCAGACATGCTTTTTTTTTTTTTTAGGTTAATTTATTGTTCGCTGACAATTTAAAGTTGTAAACTACAGGCTACACATTTTCTAGATGAATGAGCACAAACCAACATCCTGTCTATGAACTTACAGAACTTACATTAAAAACATCAGAAGGAAGCACTGAGTCTTTGTCTAGATGTTTATTATAACTTTGGTGTCATATAAATCTATATTGAGCAATTGTCAGTAATATCTATATATATATATATATATATATATATATATATATTCTGTCTTAGGCTCAATTCACATCTGTTAACACACTGGAAAAACAGTACATGACATGCTGCACCTTTTATTAATGTCAGGATCATGTTTTTTGTGTTACCTTGGAGACCACAAGGGGTCGCTATGTGACTGGAGTTTTACAAATGCCATTTTTCCTCACTTCGCAGAGAATGATGCTGCATCCCAATTCGCCTGCTCATACTACACCCTGAATATTTGAATGCTACTGATCCCAATCTGAATTATGACTTGTGATGCAGACTGAATCATAATCACACCATGTTCATTTGTTTACCAGAGGAGAAATTAACTATTTTAATAACTGATGAGCTTTACAAT
This sequence comes from Ctenopharyngodon idella, assembly GCF_019924925.1. NCBI lineage: Eukaryota > Metazoa > Chordata > Actinopteri > Cypriniformes > Xenocyprididae > Ctenopharyngodon > Ctenopharyngodon idella. Next base: position 17,098,805 of record NC_067230.1, on the reverse strand, counting down.
GAAACTGAATCAACACTGAACTGACTTCAGCTGAACAACAGTTGAAATGCATCATTTCCTGTTATCACTTTAAAGCTGCTTTGAAACAATCTGTATTGTATAAAACGCTATATAAATAAAGGTGACTTGACTGAAAGTATGTACTCTTTTTGTGAAGACAAAGCACATACTTTTGAGTGTGTAACAGAAGAGTAGACAAGCTTTGGGACAAACTATTGTGTCATAAAATTGCTCCTTTAACAGACACTCTGTCGCATAGTTACGTGCATCCTGTCACCATAAAGTGGCCTGTCAATCATCTTGTCAGAGTTAACATCCTCCACATTTAATTTCATTGAACATCTGCCAGTCGTGGGTCTTTCATGCGGAGACTCTCCTCATATTTTTGCATAATGATGCATTTAAAAGTTATTGACCAAACAGATCTTTATAAAAGTTCACATCATTGCAGATGAAATATAACATGGATAACATTAAATAAATATTTTTTATCAGGTTAAATGTTAATTTTTAATCACTCAAACCCCTTTATCTAAACCTAAACCTAAATACTTTGAATGTTGCGATCCTGTCGGACTTATGATAGCTACCTGAATCGTAACAAAGCACTGTTGGCCAGAGGAGAACTGGCCCCCCGACTAAGCCTGGTTTCTCCCAAGGTTTTTTTCTCCATTTAAACACCTATTTGCCACTTGTCTGCCACCTGATGTCACCTGATGGAGTTTGGGTTCCTTGCCGCTGTCGCCTTTGGCTTGCTTAGTTGGGGACACTTGACATTTGACTTGACATTTGATATTCAACAGTGCTTTGATCTGCCTGCATTGACACTATTCTTTTAAGAGCTGCTGTGCAGCCAAATAATGTGCCAGTTATCAATGTAAAGCTGCTTTGACACAATCTACATTGTAAAAAGCGCTATATAAATAAAGGTGACTTGACTTGACTTGACTTAACCATTGGTCATGCACATCTGTCATGTTTGTAGTTTTTCAAAACACAGTGGTAGTAGTAGTTCTGAACTGAATACTCCTCCAATGTGCAGTGCGTTGTGGGCAATATTAGACGTTAGAGTGTGCACGGATCCACACATCAAAAATCAAAAGTAGACCATCCATGGACTTGTGGCATACTCTTTTCAACATACTATACTTAAATTGGGACACAATTATTCTAATATAACTTACTATTTCAGATGGATAGTACGCACACTGGGACACAGCTTTAATTACCAGTTGCTGTTTCTTACCCTATTTAAAAGTTTGGGTTTGATAGGCATTTTATTTTGAAAGATGTTTATATTGGCATGTTTAAAATATTTAAGATATAGCAAAAAATGTACATGTAAACATTTTGTCCTTGTTCGCCTGAAGCCTGAATCAAACTATGCAAAGTTGTTCTGACTCATTACTGTCTATCATAAGAAGTTTTTCAGAAAATCTTTTATCTCTGCATATCCTTTGTTACATTTTGAAGCAAACGACGAAGAAGCCCTAACAGCACAGCTTATCTATAGGCCTACTAAATAAAAGTTTATGCTAATACCTTGTTTATTTTTATTTGTTACAATACTTTATTACGTTGCATCTGTTTAACAGATGGTACTTGTGATGATGGTGTTGTATTAAGTGTAACATTTTTATACTTCTGGATGCTCACTGTGTTCAAAGTGATTTTATTGGGTTTCTACTTTACTTGGCAAAGGTTTGAATTTGTATTACACAAGCTATAGGGAAAAACAATCATTAAATAACTAACAAAGTAAATACATGTTGGGATTTGCTGATCTAGAAAATACTGTAGAGTAAGAACAATCTAATTTTCTGTTGGAAATCTGCACTTGTGTAATTCAGCCTTACTCTAAATGTCTCATTCTGCTCTGTTGTTGTTTTTTTGTTGTTGTTGTTGTTGTTTTGTTTTGTTTTGTTTTGTTTTGTTTTTCAGCAGTGCTTGCATGCTATAAAGAAGCCGGAACTGTCAGTACATACATTTACTGGATTATTCAGTAATTTAGGATACATTCATGTCCATTGATAATTATATTTGTTCTATCAATTTTTTTTTTTTTTTTTTTCAGAAATATATTTTATCCATTAAGAGAATGCATACTATAGTCTCATACCAATATTTTATTTAACCTGTTTTTCAGTTTCCTTCATATTGTCTTTGTGTCCCTTAAATTATTGTTTTTTTCAATGTCCATTTTTTGAAGCGAGTAGGTCTTGAGTTCAAAATGATGAATAAAATGCTGATATCAGGATTATCTATATTAAATTTATTTTCTGCAATCTAAATACCTTAGGAATATGGAGCCCCTAAAAAAGGGACATAGTGGTGAAAAACAATTGGGAGGGGAGGAAAAAAATGTGGTAACACTTTTTATGAAGCTTATATTTGTAACGCATTATAAGTATATTTTTAATGCATTATAATACATACATAATGCCTTATAAACAATCTTATAAATATCTATATAAATAATCATAACACCAGGTACAATACATTATAATACTTACCTACTGTATTTGTGGTTATAACTTTTAAGAGTATAATGCATTATAAAACCAGATGAAGCCTACATTTATAATGCATCATAAGGGTATTCTTAGGGGCTGTTTACACGACACCATTTCAACTAAAAACAGAAAACTTTTTATGCATTTTGGCTGTTCAATTACACAACAATGGCGTTTTGGTGGTCTGAAAATGAAAACTTTTGAGAACGGGTTTCAAAGTACAAGTTTTTGAAAACGGTCTCCATGTAAACAACAAAAACGCGTATCTGTGAAAATGGCGACGTCATGCACATGCGCATTACAAGTTCAGTCTATAGTGTTTCATTGCCATCTAATGACCTGCCAGCAGATTTCATTGTTTTTAGTCGTTTTCACGAATTTGTATGAATGGGGATCCTTTTGATAATGGTGTCGTCTGTATGTGGAAAGCTCAAAGAAAAAACTTCTCCGTTTTAAGCATATCATTGATATGTAAACGTACCCTTAATGCATTATAATATATGCATAATGCCTTATAAACAACCTGATAATGTGTTGTATCGTCCAGAGTCCAATGGCGACTCCCTTCCTCATCCATAGTCCAGAGGGCGACTTCCTTCCTCATCGAGAGCCTATAGATGGCTCCAGTCCCTGAGTCTGCTTCAGAGTCCGCTCCAGTCCCTAAGCCCACTCCCACTTTCAACTGCCTGTTTTTTGTTTTTTGTTTTGTTTTGTTTTGTTTTTTGCCTTTCTGACATGACAATTACATGAAGCAGAGAGTGAAGGCCAAAGCAATTTATCACAGAAGGATAACACAATCAGATTTTATTCCTCCAGAGGATTTGCTTTTGCTTTTGTTTACAGGAAATAATGAGCCTTCCATTGCTCTGATGCAGTTTAAAGCACAGATGGTTGCTAATGTACTCTCTGATCACTGGGTGCCAGACACAAGCCACTTTTGATGATTAGCTGCTAACATTTCTATTAAAATAAATAGACAAAAACGTACACCGTCAAATGTTACACCAGCACAAATTCTGTTACACTTCTCCTCCTTTGTGTGTGGGTGTGTGGGTGACTGGAGGAGTGAGAAAAGCCAGAAACAGAAGTCAGGTACATGCTGCAAACAGTGTGTGTGCGTGGTTGTGTGTGTGTGCATTTGTGGGTGAAATGATCTGTTTGAGGTGGGTCTGCATGTTCATAGCACTTCCTCTTTTGAACAGGGATTTTGTTTTTCAGTTTAATTCAGTTGTGTTATTTTATGTGCTGCACTCTGTCTCTAGTCTTTCTATCTCACTCTCACTTTCTCTCTCCCTCCCTCCATCTGCTCTCTTCCCTATCTGTGTCCATCTCATTTAGTCTTTCTATCTGGATCTCCATTTTGTGACATGTCTTCACTTTGGTTTGGGTTTTTTTATTTCAAAATGCTGGCACCCTGAACTTTGTTTTTAATGGTATTCGCAGTGACTTCTCTCTTCCTCTTTCACTCTCTCTCATGTACTTTTTACATTGTGTTGCCGCCGTCATCCAGTCACATTTGCATGAATGACGTTTGTATTTCCTCCATCAGCAGTAGAAACGGCTGTAAGAAAACTAAAGAGGGAAGAGGAACCAAGGGCCTTTGTGGTGAGAGAAGGTGCCACAGTCACATGCTATCTGTCACTCTCTTGTTCTTGTCACCTTTCAATGTTCCAAAGGTGGATTTTTGTTTCCACATTTTGGATTTAATTGGACAACCTTTAGCCGCTGCAGTGTCACCTTTAAGTTCCAAGTTCTGGTGAGTGACCCATGATTGCACTATCCTCGAGCATGCAGATCTTTTACATCTCTTTGATAAGCTTGATAGAAATATCTTCCTTTAGTGTAGTGATGTAATGCACAGAAGATCTGGCACAGATAAAGGGATGTAAACAATACAAAGAACTGTGTATTTAAATTTAACCTCTGTATTTTGGCAAGTAACTAGGGATAGAAAGTAATGTTAAGGTGTATTATTTTAGTTTATATCATTTGAAGCTTTGGCTTTCAGCTTGTTCCAAAATAATTTTAAATATATTTTCATAGTGATGTGATTTGTAAATTCACATTTGTCTTAAATCTATTCTGTGAACAAACTAACAAGAACAATTTCAAGTTTAATGAATACGTAATTATAGAGCTAGATTTTAAAAACGTTCTTATTTTTATTTTATTTAATTTTTTTTTTTTTTTTGTGAGATACATACAAATTATTTAGAATGAGGAGAGATTAACAAATGTATACTGTGTATAACTCATACAAACTTTCTGCAAACCTTCTAGTTTTTTTTTAATAGAACTGTCTTTCTCAACTCTAAAGGCTGGACTACCTCACAAGCCAAGTATCATGATAAATCTGCATTCATGTGTTTAAAAAAAGACAAAAAGATTAACAAAGTGGAGTTTGTTTAAAAATGTGTCTTCACATTTTCATAAACGTGAAAATCTAGTCTAGGTAGGAGGTCCTTGATGTTATCGTTTTTCTAGAAATGAGTCATAACTTTACCACTGCTGTTTTTTGCTCATACTCCTCTGGTGCTTCTGCAATATGCAAATATTGACCATGTGTTCGCATTAAATATGAGATTCCTACTAGACTTAAAATCATAGCCATCTTAAATTATCTTCACATTTTTACATTTACATGATTAACTGATCAGAGAAAAAGACAATAGCTGTCAAATGTAAACATTCTATTGAATTGAGCAAATTCAACAAATTGTTTCTGCTGGCATACCATTTTCTTTTGAAGCCCAGAATAGCCAGCCTGCTCTGATACACATTTTGTAGCTTCTACCCACTCAGTACCCTTAAATGATGGTGATTTGTAATAAGGTGTGAAATCTTGGTTTCTTTAGCTTCCTATCACCTGAATTCTAATTTGAATAGGGGGAGGAATCCTTTGATCCAAAGTCCAGGCCTAATGAAAAAAAAAATAATAATAACACTGTTTCTTTTTTTAGGTAATTAGTGAGCTCCATCTCCCAGCATCACAAGGGTTGTGTTACCATGGCAACTAGTAAGCAGAGCTTTGTGAGAGCTACCGAGCCTCAGTGTTCAGTGTCTGCACAGAGAGAGGAGGAGACGCATGTTAAGGCCCCTCTCACGACTATGTATGTCCACAACGTTCCTGCCCCTGGCCTGCAGCCATATCCTCAGGCCCAACCTGGAACCTTGCAGGATGCAACAGTTCTACCACTGTTCTTGCCAAGGATGTGTAGCAACTCGACTCTGCCCTCTCTGACACTGCATATTGCCAGCAGGGCTGCTTTGCAACAACAAAGGCTAATGGCTCCAGCAACCTCGGCCAGACCTAAGCCTATTGGGAAGCATATTTGCCCACACTGCGGCAAGGACTGTCTGAAGCCCAGCGTGCTTGAGAAACATCTCCGTTGCCACACAGGAGAGCGACCGTATCCCTGCACTACCTGTGGCATTTCCTTCAAGACGCAGAGTAACCTTTATAAACACAAGCGCACACAGGCTCATGCCCGCCTTTCCAGTGAATCTGACAAAGGCACCTTCAGCAGCCAGGAGAGCATGGAGAGTTCAAAGGACAACTGTACCAGTCTACCCTCTGAGAAGAATGACGGAGATTCAGTTGATATAAAGAGAAGCAAAGAGGTTCTTCCTGTAGTGTCAGTGACAATACCAGGTCAGGAAGACACCACAGATGCTAAGAGAGTGTCTGACATACAATTGGCATTACACAATGCTGCCATGGTTGGATTTAGCACAACTTCAGCACTTCAAGACAAGGTAAATTGTTTGAGAAAATCTGTGGAGTTATCAGTTGGCATGAAAAATAATCCTGCTATCCAACAGACAGGTGCACTGAGTGAGGATGGATGTACATCGTCGATTCCAAATCGTACACCGCTTCAGAGGCAGGAAGCTTTATTTTCCAAACCATGGGATTCCCCCATGTCCCGGGGAAAGTCTCAAAGCCATGACAGTACAGACTCAGGCTTCAGTGACAGCAGTGAGCATCACTCATCCAGCAGTCCTGGAGCAAGTTTGCATGATCCCACTATGGAAACATTTAAAGAAACCACTATGGAACGGCAAGAACCAGGTTCCTCCCAGACACCCTCAGAGATGACCCCTGAGGACACCAAAAGCAAGGTGTCCATTCAGGAGAAGCAGAAGCTGGAAGAACATATTTCAAAGCTTATATATGAGAATAGTGTGTTAGTGGACAATAAACAACTGGAAAATGTGCGTCCAAGAAAGACAGTACTGTCAAAACAAGGAAGCATTGATCTTCCTGTGCCGTACACTTATAAAGACTCCTTCCATTTTGAGATAAGGAGCAGCAAGCACATCTCAAGCTCTCAAAATCAAGACAAACGAGGTGGGGTAATTCACAGCTCTGTGCCTACACAACACTCCACTAGCATAGAGCATGCACCATTAACGCGAAGCAGTTCTTTACCTTTCACTATGGGTGGCAAACCCACTGATGGAGCAATGAATTTAAATCTTAGCAGAAGGTGCAGTGCAGGGCATGTTTACCCAATAAGATCATCAGACCAACAAGCACAAATTCATCGCTCACTAGTTAGGCAGGTAGCGGTAGATTGTTTGCCTACTGCAGAAGGATCCCCAGTTGAAAGAGGTAGTATGAGCAGCCTTAGCTCAGATGGAGACAGCACCGATTTTGGAACAGAGCCATGTATAAAAGGAAACTACAGGAGGAAAGCCCGGAAATTTGACTACACAAAATGGCACACTTACAAAGGTGGGACATTTAGGAAACTATACAATACTGAGAAAGACTGTCCACTGAAGATGAACAAGACTGCATCAAGCTCTGAACAAGCAGAGAGCCTGGAAACTCAAATTAGCCAACAGAGAGACGATGGATCTGTGTCTCTGAGCTTTACTTCCTGTTCTACTGTGACCTTACAAAATGACCTTAAAGTGTCATATACCAGCTTTGAAAATAATAACGTGATGGGGGCAGACATGGAAAGGGATAAATCAGCAACACAACACATTGACTGCCATATCCCATCAGAGAGGAAGAAACAGCGCACTGGAAATGATGTGCAAATGCAAATTTCAGATTCTAGAACTGGACAGGCAAATGGAAATCTGTGTGATTTAATGAGTCAATCACTTCTGTCAACTTGTGCAACACAGAGCTCCATCACAGTTCCAGCACAAAAGGTCAGCATGCAAAATCTTCACCCGCACGGTAGCTTCATACATCAGTTCTCAAATCCAAGTCACTTCCTTGGTAATACACTTAGTCCTGCTTTTTGTTTAATCAGTGTGACTGGGACATCTGGCACCCCGTCTGGTTCTATCAGCAGCCCTACTGTCCCTGAAGCCAAGACCAGCTTTCCTCCCAAGTACCAGCTGAAGATTCCGTGTTCCACAGATGGAGTGTCAGCTTCTTGTTCTGGTTCCACTTTAGCACATAGCACTTGTTCAACCATTCCAGCTCTTAGGGAAAGCTGCCAAACTACAGTGCAGTGCCATCTTGAGAACAGTGTATTATCCTCAAACCAGAGTCAGGGTGCTTCAATAGTCGCAACCTTTGACCAGAGTAAGCAAGATGTGTTGTGTGCGACAACTTCAACACCTATGTCATCGGTTTCCTGTTCAGGGCTGAATCAAACAAACTGTTTATCCAAAGCCCTGACACAACTTCAGTCTACCACTCCTACATCAATTTCACTCATTTCTCCTATGCTACTTCCACCAGTGCAGCATCAAGTGTCTTTGTTGCAGAGCAACGGTGCAACAGGTGCGGTGGAAAGCCAGTCACTAGTTCCTGTATCATCTGTATTGCATCAACCTCTTAAAGTTTTAACAAACTCAGAGAACACTCAGCCTGTCACATCAACGAACACAATGTCAACAGTGAGTTATTGTTCTGAATCTGGTCTACAAATCTATGCTTCAGTAACTACGACACCTACAGTTCAAAACCATCCTGCCTCCCCTGTGAGTGGACCAGGAAAACCTCTTGGTCTTACAGCGGACATCAAATCCACAGTGTATGAGAATACTCTAAACAGCACTGCCTCTAAAATTACCACAGGTGACTTTCAAGGGTCCCAGTCAGAAGGAAAAGTGATAGTACTAAATGGCTCAGCGCAGTCTCAGAATACGTTTTATGTACGAACAGCTGACCTCCAGATCGTCATGCAGCTCATTTCTGATGAACAGTTAGCACTGATAGAGCCTCATATTGAAACAACAACTTCAATCACTTTAACAAACCATACATCGCTTTCACAGGAGGTATATAGCAATGGTGTGACTAATGAGTGTACAGCACAGGAAATGGTAAATAATGGTGAGATGAGAAAAAAGAACACTTCCAATCATTGTGAATCTGCCAGTTCCATAAACAAAGCAGAAACTGTTTACAGTTTAAACTCTCAAATTGCTAAAAATTATGCAAATGGAAGCCCTCAGTGTGTTTCATCTTTGTCACATCCACAGACAAAGTTTCATATTACAGCTTCAGTGGATTACAATAAAAATTCAACTGGAGAATTGTATGAACCACAGAAGATACCTGAGAATTCCCAGGAGAGAAAATCTGCTGAGTTTGAGGTTACCCCAGGGTCACACCACAAACTAGTGGCTGGAGTTGAACCTCATTTAGTGGACAAGAACTATTCTAGACGAGAAAATGACAAAGAGCCCAAAAACTGTTCTGTCCATAACCCAGATTTGGTCAGCTCCCCTGAGGAACAAAAATTCACAGAGATAACCAGTCTAATGGAGCCAAATCACATTCAAACTATGCCAGTGGAGCCAGATGAAACAGACCTCATGTCAGTCACATTATCAGAAAATGGTGAGAGGGTTGAAACAATGACAACTACACAGCTCGGAACTTGTATTTGTAAGAAAAAGACCTCTAACGCAGAATCACAGCAGATGCAAAAAGTGATAAACTCCACAATACAACCCAGTCAGAACAAGCCATACAGGGCTGTATGTGGAAGCTCAAATTTAAATACAAGAGAAATGAGAGCATGTGACACAGGTAAACTCAGCTGCAAGCTTGGGACCCTGGCAACTGAAATGTGTGGTCCAGGACAAACACCTACACAGTATGAATCCCATCAGGCCTTTGCTCTTGGTCCAGTTGACTTTGTGAATGACACTTATAATCAAATAAAAGCATCATGCCCAATGGTGAACAGGACATCTAACATTCGTGACATTCTCGAGGACAGCACCAAATGTGGAGATGTGCATACACGCCATGCCAATCTGGAAATATTTACAGGTGGGACCAAATAAGAATTATATAACTATGCAAGGTAATATTGTCATGCCATTTACAGTGCAGTGCTTGCATGTGATAAAGCAACCATAGCTAGACCCCAGCTAACAGGGAATGTTCTCAGAAGTTTGGATAACGTTCTGGAAATGTTCTCTCAAAATTATGAACAAATGTTCTTCAGGTAACATTAATAGAATGCTTATTCAAAGTTATCTGGTCTTTAATAATGTTCTAAAAAAACAGCACAAAAACATTATCTATACATTGTTCTTGGAACGTTTCTCTGAAACGTTTTAGTTAGATGTTCATCTTTTTAAAAAAATATATAAAACAAATGTTCCAGTAATGTTTGCAAAACAGAAGGTTCCCTTAACGTTCACATAAATAAGAATTGTTTAAGCATTTAACGAGAACATTCAGAAATAACATTTTCATAACTTAATGGGACTGTTCGCAAAATATTTTTGGAACAAATTATTGTTAGCTGGGACATTATACATCTTAAACACTGATTTTATTGGGTGTCATAACATTTTCTCTCCCCAAGGTGGCGACAAGAGATCATAACTTCCCATCTCTGCCATAAACAATGACAATGCTTTATGGCAATGCAGACTTCCTCTTATTTTTCTAATGATCTCATGCACTCCATGAAAGTGGGCTCTATGAATTACCTCAATGAAAATAACTTGTGATTTCTCTCTAACATAAAAGAACATTGTCTAGTGTTGCTCTTGGCCTCTATGAGGAAATGTGTGCCCATGTGTGCCATTGCAGATTACAGCAGCACAACAGTTAATTTGCTGAATATATATATATATATATTGCATTTTCACATCTATAGATCGTTTTTGTTACAATGTTGCATTTTCTTCTTGGTTCGGTTTGCTTTCACATGGCGACATTTCAAAGTGTACCAAAATGTGTTTTTGCAAATCACATGCAAGTAAAACTGTCCTCTTATTGGTCAGAGTTTCCCCTGCGTCATCCATCAAGATGATTGACAAGTTTGCTCCATGAGCTTATTGTGACTTTATTTGTGACTGTTGAGACACGCAAGCACTATACGAATGTAGCCATCATTTCAGCTGTTAAATTACAGTATTAATGCTGCTGTAAATTCAAACACGCTCTTTTTGGACCTCGCAGCACCGTCTAGGCTTACATGCACACACATTAATGTTATAATGCAGCTGGAGCAGGAATCAAGGCTTCATCAGGACAGAATTCTTGCAAGCAGAAGCGCGATTACACCACATTTTAAGATGAAAAGGCGCTCTTTGGTTTTTGACTGCAGTAACTAATGTGCTCACTTCCAGAATCAAACACTGCTGCGTTTTATATAACACATTTCCCATTATGAATTAAGATATTGTTTGGTTTGTTGGTCCATTGGGTCGGATTGCAATCAGGTTTGCAGTCGGGCCGAGACCACCTCATTCAGGTGACTGTTTTGGTACGGGTCCAAGCGTGATTGCCATGTTTACATATGCTTAAACGAACTGAACCAAGGGAGAAAACGCAGCAGATTCCTAAACAAACACTCAGGTGTGAAAGCATCCTTAGGCCCTGTCCACACGAACACGGGTATTTTCAAAACCACAGTTTTTCTATGAGGTTTGGCCGTTCGTCCACACACAAACGCAGTATCCAATAACTGAAACCGAACTTTTTTTAAAACTCCAGCCAGGGTGAAGGTTTTTAGAAACTCCGGTTACAGCGTTGTCGTGTAAATGGTGAAACCGGAGATTTTGGCCAGTAACATCAGAGTGCACGCTGTTATCTCCTTTGTTTGACGTCAGATTATGCGCCACTATCTTCTTTGTTTACGTGAGGCAAGTCTGTGCAATGAAGTACGTAGCCAAAATATTACTGCTAATATCTGTGCTAATAGGGCTTATAACATGTATACAGATACATGCACAATTCTCCCATTATATTGCGGAACAGAGGCGTCAGAATGCAATAATACACAGATCACTGCTTATGACAATTTTTTTATTTTATTTTTTTTTTTTTTTTAATTTTTTGTATTGTTGTGTCTCGTTGTATTGTTCTGGTTTATGGAATTACTAATAGTAGTAATAAAATACTTAATAAAATGACAATGTTGTTAGCCTATCAGAACCGGTAATACATTTTTTTCCAGGCTTCTGATTGGCCAACATGGCTTTTGACAGCGCTTTGTAGCGTGTTTTTGCGTTTTCATGTGGACGGATATTTTTTTAAAACCATGCTTGTGTGGAGGTGATTTTTTTTTTTTTTTTTTTTTTTTTTTTTAAACGAAGGTGGAAAACTCTGTTTATAAAAATACCTGTGTACGTGTGGACTAGCCCTTAGGTCACACATTTAGTACTGGCCAAAGAAATCCCTTAAACTCCACCAATTACTGTTGCGTTAAAAGCGTTGTTTCCTGTATTAATAGAGGCATGCCAAAGACATCTCAGATTGGGATGCAACACTACTATTATAATTATGTGAAAAAAGGGCAAAGCTTTTGAATCATTCTGTCTTGCATACTCAAGTTGTACAGCGATAACAGTTCACAAGCAGAATCTGTTTTGAATTCAGTAGGATCACCAAGATTTTAGTGTGAGAAGGTGAATCTAAGGTGAACATCATTAAGTTGTCATCACATTCTACGCAGCTTTTTCCTGTCCTAACCTTTGTAATTCCACTGTATTCCTTCACTGACGTGATGTTTCTCTTATTAGAGTCACTTATTAGAGCCACTTGTTAGAGGGAAACATTTGAACCTTGGGTACTACTTTACAATAAGGCTCATTAGTTAACATTAGTTAACTACATTAGTTAACATGAACTAAAAATGAAGTGCACTTGTACAGCATATATTAATCTTTGTTAATGTTAATTTCAACATTTAGTAATACATTATTAAAATCTTGTAAACATTAGTTAATGCACTGTGAACTAACATGAGCAAACAATGAACAACTGTATTTTCATTAACTAACGTTAATGAAGATTAGTATATACAGTAACAAATGTATTGCTCATGGTTAGTTCATGTTAGTTAATACATTAACCAATGTTTAACTAATGAACCTTATTGTAAAGTGTTACCGATCCTTGCAGTCTTTACGGTGTATATAGCACTCTTAAGAGATTCCCTTTCATTAGGTCACAGGTTACCAACTATTAGTCATAGTAACAAATATGAAGAAGGTCAAGGGTCAATCAAAGAGGCTTAGAAAAAACAAAACATACAGCCCTTTCTAATAAGCTTTTTTGTAAAAACATTCTTTTCACAAAGCTAAAGAAAATGCTGATGAAAAAGCTAGTAAAAAGCATGGATGCTTTAAGTATTTAAGTGAATTGTCAACCCACTGTTTAAAATAAAATAGATGATGAACAGCAATCTTAATCTTCCCAACTAGTCTTGACTGGAATGGATTTGATTGATCAGATGTGTTCAGGGAATAAACAGGGTGGTCACTAGAGGTCACTGGAAGATGGTCCCCACAGGGACCCACCAGAGCAAAGACCCAGAGGTTAAAAGGAGATTTTGTGCATGTCTCTATTCCAGACAGTTGACAAGCAACCTAAGAGCCAAATGTAGCCTCCTTTTCTGAGCAATGCTGCGCAGAGGCGTGCACAAGAGTTCAGCCAAACCAGTTCCACCCCAGAGAATCTGACCGATTGTTTTTCATCAGGACAATCGTTTTTATATCTCCTACCGCCATAATATATAGTAGCATATGTTGGTCGGTGTGCCTTGATATACAATGTGAACCTGTCACGTTGTTTTTTCTTCATTTGGCTGACATTTGGGTTGCGATGAGGCATATGTTCCAGGATTCTGAACAGCAAGAATCTGCACATCAATTACATACATTTTCTGGCTGTAAAATTTGTATTCAGAAAATCAGTTTTATGTTCAGTTTAAAAGAGATTTCTGTGACCAGTTTATTAGTTTTGGACAGAAAGTTTTTAGTTGCTATAAAACCTCAAGCCTATAAACAGTTTGCAAAAACAGCCGGGCATGTGTGCACCTATTTAATGAATGTTCATGTTATAAATAACATATTAAAAGTACCCTCCCATACTCTAGTCAAGTGAATTTGTCAATACTTCAAACTGCGCTCATAGGAATTGAAATACAATAAAATTCCGAAGAACCAAAAGAACAAGCGGAGACCCAGCTTCATGGAGAGACTCTAATATATGCTGCATTTATTAATTCAGCTATTGTTCTGCCCTCAGAGCCTGGGGGGAATGGTGCCCTCAATAGCTTGAGGTTTCACAGGGACCCTGGGACAAAGAGCAAGGAATCAATCCCCAAAGAACCTGAGAGTGGAGCTGGAGAAGGGGAGAGACCAAGCACAGAGGTGGCTGGCACGAACAACACACACAACCTCACATGCCAAGGCTGTGAAGACAATGGAAAACAAGACAAAAGAAAGGTGAGAGTAAAGAAAGGAAGGACTCATAGAGAATGAGAGTCGTGATACAAACTGACATCAAAGAACTAGTGGCTGCAAATGCTGACTGTGTTATCACCTTGCATCGCCTAACGTCTGGGCCAAAAGGTCTGGGACAACTAGCATATATATTCTGTGCCTGCTTGAGAGGAAATAACTATCAATATTCATCATTCAAAAAGGGAAATCGAAACTAGGACTGTGGACTGCGGACAACCCGTAAACAAAGCAGCACTTGCTTACCATTTTGAATATGAATCATGTTGATTAGTTGGTCTTAACTTTCTTCATTTCAGACGTCATGTCATTATGAAAATATTTGCGTATTGGAATGCATAAGAAGATATAAAATTAGAACAGCCTTCTGTGTGTGTCCACTGGAATTCATCATTTGCTCACTTTCATTACTTTCGCTATTCTTCTTGTACACTGGTTCGCTAAGCTGAACAGCCAATCACAGCGATCTGTCTCACCCACTGCACAATGGCGGTTCAACATCCTCAACTGGCCTAAAAGCCACTGACAGGGTTTGACTTGTGCAGAGGGTGCAGAAAAGAAAATGAGAAACACCACAAGAAAATGAGCTGACTCGATTATGGCCGATGGCCGACCGTCGGTTTGGTGTGTCCTGGCCTATAGGTAAAGTCCTGCAAAAACCATTCAAATCCCAGGAAAGATGTGGAATACACAACCATGTGTCTAGAATAACACTGAGGGCAATGGCGTCACTAAAAACTAATTTCACACTGTTGATAGCAAATAAGTCCCTGTAGTTGGATTGTGGTAAACCTCTGTGGATAATGGCTGTATGTCCTTTCTTAAGCTGACAATTTACTAGTCCATATAACATATATTTTAGTATTTTATTTTGATGAATTACTAATAAGTCATAAAGCACTGCCTTACATGCACTCAACAGACAGTTAGAGAGCGGCCCACAGCATAAGCCAGCCAGGGGGCCCACCAGCCCTAAAGTATACTTTGGGTGCTTCTCATTTCTTATTTGCGCATCCTCGTTTCCTTTCCTCGCTTCCTTTCCTCATATCTCAGCTGCACCCCTTAGGATGCAAGAGAAGGATACACCTGTGTATCCTAGCTCATCACTCCTTATTCCTAGCTTCCTCACAGAGCAATTAGACAACTGAGATGCCCTTCAAGATGGCTGAGTTCAATCGGTTTCTGGGTTAGGGGCTAGAGGATGGAGAAGCAAGGAAATGAGGAAGCATCAATTTGAGTATTGAGAAGCACTCTTTGGTTTTTTATGCGTACGCTAACGTATGTGTACAGTAGAATGTGTAGCCTTTCAAAGTATACTCCATTTGATAGCATATACGCAAATGTAGGCTCAACACGTGCTCAAGAAAGTTAGGGTTAGAAAGTTTCATCTTTGTCAAGTGCCTGCACTATTTTTCTCCATAAGTTATGACAGATAAAAATGTCTTTGTATTACGGCTGTCATGATATCAGATTTTTCACACCACTGTTATCGTGGCCAAAAGAATTCACGGTAATGACATATCGCAATATCTATAGAAACCTTAAAAAAAAAAAAATGTTATCAGTCAAATTCATCTTTACTTTGTTTATTTTGTGTTTTGCTGTCTTTTTTAGCAAATGAATCACACCATTGCATACAACAATTACAACAACTGAGACTCTGGCTTCTTTGTCACTGCCTAAGAAATAAGCAGGAGAGACAAAATACTGTCAAGTTCAACAGTATTATAAATATGTTTTAACAACACAACTAATACCTTTACCTGTTAACTTGCATCCCCATTTGTAACCTAAATCCAAGAAGTGGCATATCCTAATTAAAATACATAGTTCATGATGCCTTTGGACTTCAAACATTGTAGACTCATTTAAAAGAAAACATTTGGCAGCTTGTTGTTATATCGTCATAATTAATTAAATCAGTGATACAATTCTGAGATTTATGGAATATTTTTAAGACCATGCTATGTGATTTCATTCAGAGGAGACTAAAATGTTAACTGTTTTTAGCTTAGCAGAGTATCAAAATACAATTTATGAGAATAACAGAATATTTTACTCCAAAATCGCATTATAGCGTCAGTCAAGTGATTAAAATAACTTCCTTCTGTGAACTGATGTGGCTTCTTATCACAGAAATGAGGCAGAAATGATATTATTTTATAGTATTCTATACAGTGATAAAGGCTATGTCGATTAGCATTGCATTATAAACATACATTATCCTTATGAAAATAACCAATATGGCACAGAAAAACCATATACTGTCACAATGGTGTGTTAATTCACTTTATGTTTAATTAGTCAAAACATCTCTATCTGCATTTTATTCAGCAAAAGTGATAGCTGGATGCTGGATGTCTTTGTCTATATTAGGGATTTCCTGGAAGTTTAATAAGGTGCATTTCAACTTGTAAAAAGCACGTCCTTGTAGAGCTTGTAATTACAGCTTGTAAGACTGAAATTGTTTGAGAGCTCCTACTTGTACCAAGTGACTGACCACTGTACCACCTGACTGCTGCAGATTCATTTAGGTGTTGATAGTGGTGCCTCTGGTGTCAAGTATAAATGAAACAAATTACATGTGAGAGTTTAGCATTCAACACATTGTAAAAATACAACAAAAATATCCCTCTCTAAGAAATTTGAAGTAAACATACGTTTTTTTTGTTTGTTTTTTTTATCCTAATGAGCACACTGTTAGACCAAAAGCCTCAAGGGATGTAAATATAACAAAACACAGAAAAGCATCAGCAGTTAACAGGTTAATGTAACATTTCCCGTTTCAGGACTAGCAAAATAATTGCAACTCTATACAGTGGCGAAATCCGCATTATGATGGATGCAGAGGTGGGTGAACAGGTTGTTGGTATTGCCCCCTTTTGTGCTCACTGTTGATCAACAAGTCCTGCAGACTGGGGTGACTAATGAGTCATTTTCTCTAAATCCAAAAAGCTCCCATACTTGCGAGCTTACTTTTTTGGAGCGTGGGTAGAGACTCTCCTCTGTCTTATCGGACGACATGATTTTGCACAGCAGTAGTAGCTGCACACAATGCGTTTTCTGCTTTATGACAGATATCTGGCGTTAAGGTGCAATATTGTAAGGTGCCTATTGTACTTTGGGATGTCAACCAGGTACTGGCACTGGATTATTTACGTGTCATATTATCATATGTGTAATATTCATTTAAAATATTACGGTTATCGCCAATACCGGTATACTGTCACACCCTTAATTAACACGAGATCGATATTTCATGTTTTGAAAATCACGATTATCGTCAATATCGACAGACCCTCGA
The DNA here is from genome assembly GCF_019924925.1 of Ctenopharyngodon idella. Lineage (NCBI taxonomy): Eukaryota > Metazoa > Chordata > Actinopteri > Cypriniformes > Xenocyprididae > Ctenopharyngodon > Ctenopharyngodon idella. The sequence continues at coordinate 17,081,297 of NC_067230.1, read as the reverse complement.
TTTTTACCTAGGGAGCGAGTCTACTCAATATGTGCACTTCAGGCAGATCCATAGATCACAATGCATACAATCACCATACACAACTCTAGTGTATGATATTGGCATTATTTTGACATTTAACTGCATTTAATACTTGCAGCTACCTTAAGCTCACTGTTTTTTACACAGTTATAGTTTATTGTATTGTTATCATTTTTGTTTGTGTATTTTTTAATATTTTATATTAAATTAAATTAATATAAATATATTAATATTTAATATTTGTTTATATTTAATTTTTTAACAGTCTAAGCATACATACATACGGTGGCTGAGAGAGCTCAACGCACTGCAACTGAGGAAAACACATGCAAACAGAAAAAACACCAGCAAATAAAAAAAACATCTTAATGAGTTTAACAACACATGTGCTGCAAAAGTTCACAACACACCCAAATACAGAAACGTGCTGCAAAAGTTCACAACACACCCAAATACAAAAACGCGCTGAAAATAGGCCTGCTCACAATGCACATGTGATAAGGATTTTAAAATAAACAAAAAACTCACCTTTCAGGTGCACACCACTGAAGAGTAAACATTGAACAATAAGCGGTCCCAGGCAGGTTCATCACTTGTTGGTGTCCCCTTAAAACATTTTCGTTGTGGTCTGTGCTAGTCCCGGAGCCAGGACAATTGGGGGGGCTTGCATAAAAAAATATTATTATTAATAAATTATTAATAGCCTAATAAATTATATATTTTTTAAATAATTTACTTGATTTTATGTCTCAAAGCCCAGTCAATTATTCACTGCAGAAAGTGCAACTAAAAACTCAGCGATGAGAGCTCTACTTTAACATGTTCTTATAACGGTATTTTACCTTAATTTATTTTCTTAATATTTCTCTTAGGGCCAATACGTAGTGAAAAAAATGAGAAGAGATGTAGGCTATTTCGTGTTAAACAAGTTGTTTTTTTAAATGGGGAGTTAGCTAATCTTTAGAACATCTTATTGCAGCGAGTTGGTTATGCAGTGATGCGCTATAAATTATTGCGGGGCAAATGAAAATATTAATTTAATTCTAAAAGTAGCCGAATCATCATCATCATCATCATCATTATCATCATCATCATCCAGATCATCGCAGAGGGGGGCTTGAGATCGCCCGGCCTGGTATGTGCTATTTGCAGCGTGTTTCTGTATTTGGGTGCGTTGTGAACTTTTGCAGCACATGTGTTGTCAAACTAATGAAGATGTTTTTTTCTATTTGCATGTGTTTTCTTCAGTTGCAGCACATTGAGCTCTCTCAGCCACCACACAAACAGGCCTATAGAATGGTGCGTAAACAAATTTAATAGGATAAATTTATATAAATAATAAATCAGCTCCATATCAGATTTCAAGTGATCAAGTGGCTTAAGGTGATCCATTTAAACACATTTCAAGGGTTCCGGCAGTAGTAGGCGCTCATGCATCATAAGCAATGACTTACATCTGATTGAATGAGATGGAGGGAAGTTAGTGAGAGAAGGGCATAAAACGTTCAACTTAAATGCAGCCTCAGAAGGCGTGTGTACAGTATGTGAATACTATTCTGGTGACAGTAAAAACTGAAGTTTACTTTGGGCTTGCCACAGTAATATGTAGTAATTGTATGTTTCTTTTGACAACAGGAAGAGGCAATGTCTTATGAAGAACATCAGACATCCGCTCAAGCTCACCAGGAGGTGTCCTTCAACATTTCAGAACCACTTCAGCATGAACAATTCAGAGATTCAAACAATCCAGATGCATCTGTTTGCACAAACATCCTTTCACAAACATGTCAACATGAAGGTCAAGGGGAATGTAACACCAACACCAGAAAAGACAGCATGGGTGAATATTTGGGGAACAGCTCTTCTCGAGAGACAATCCAACATGAGACATCCTCACTGACTGTGGCAAAAAATTCTAATCACACATCAGGACATCTTTTGGTACATCCACTCTCAGTGAATACCATGCAAAATGAATTCCAAAAGGAGATGCAGACAAGGGGTTCAATGAGCTATTGGATTTACTCAAAAAGCACCCAAGTTCAGATGCACTCGTCACAACACAAAACAAGTGGCACAACTGTATTAGCCAGCATTTCGCAAAATAACTGTGGTGCTTCAAAGATTGAAACCGCCAACACAAGTATTACTTCATCATCCAGTGCTGGGCCCAGTTCTTGCAATGCCTCAAATCAAATATCTAGTCAAGAACTGCAAATATGTCCCCCAGCCATACATAGCAACTCAACAGAGCCTAAACTGTTCTATTTAGGCAATAATAGTTACATGGAACATGAGGACAGTAACAGCAGCAGTGATGATGAGCAAAAACTAGTCATTGAACTTGAGTAAGGTGTAAGTACACACAGACAAGGCAAATCAACCCATTCTCACTTCCAAGGTGTCCAGTACTGCCACTTGTCCAAGAGCTCCATGCATAACTATACAGATGGCAAAAGAATCCTTTAGCAGCTTGCAATGCATGGTAATTTTGTCATGAAACTATCATTTTGTCATCACAACATATGTCAGATAAAAATTCAGTCACTATATCAATAATTTATTATATATAAATCAATAATTTATTCAGAAAATGGCAAATATTCTTATGCGTTTATTTTGTCTTCCTGTAGTCCAAACTGTAGGCCATGGATTTGATTCCCAAGGAAAGTGAGAACTGATCAAATGCATACATTGAATGCAGTGTAAATCACTTTGGATAAAAGCCAAATGCATAAATCATTTTTATGTTTTATATTGTGGAAAACTGGTTAGGTTTAGGGTAGATGTGTGGTTAGATGCTCAAAATGTCTATAATATAAATACTTTTCTAGATACAGGAACAACTGACTAAATGTGCAGAATTAAATGCATAATCAGTATATAATACATCTTTTTGTAGAAATAAAGAACACATTTGTGGACACATTTTAGCAAGCAAAATTATAAGGTTATTTTGAGAAACTAGCTTTGTGGTCATTAAAAAATAATTCCTTTTCACCACTGTGGAAGTACATTGAAAGATGTCTCATTGCAGCAATGGGCTATGGACTGTGTCAGTAAACAGTTGCAAAAAAAGATGCTTTTGGCACCTGTATCGCGCACAGAGCTCTTGGACAAGCTGTAGTATTGGATGCCTTGGGAGTGAGAATGGGTTGCGAAAATAAAAACAACACAAATGTTGTCTTTACATCATGTTAGGATTATTGAATTATTGAGGAAACAAATAGTGTAATTACTACATTTTGTCTGTACTTCAATGGAACAGGTCAGATGAGCTAGTATGGAAGGAGGGCCTTTAGCGAATAGAGTGCATACTGTGTGCTGACCACTAGAGCCATTGAGCCCCTTGCATACGGCACCAGATAACCACTGATGCCCCCAGGTTCCTTAACGCATAGAGCACATTCTGACCACTAGGGCACAGAACAAGTGGTCTGTCACTATACTCGAAAGTGTCCTCACAGGAACATGATCAGACCATGCTAACTTCTAAATTAGCATGTTCTCAATTAGCAATTCTAGGCAGTTGTGGCCTAATGGTTAGAGAGTCAGATTTGTAACATGAAGGAGCAAGGCATCTAACCCCCAATCACTCCCCGTGCGCCGCAGCAAAAAACGTCTGCCCACTGCTCCGAGTGTGCGTTCACAGTGTGCATGTGTTCAATACTCATTTGGATAGGTGAAATGCAAAGCACAAATTCTGAGTATGAGACACCATACTTGGCCACACTTCCACACTTCCACCAGGTGGATGCTGCACATTGGTGGTGGTTGAGGAGATTCCCTCTTCCGTATGTAAAGAGCTTTGAGCACCCAGAAAAGCGCTATATAAATGTAAGGAATTATTATTATTATTATTATTATTATTTATTATTACTTCACTAAATCTGCCGTTTAGATCAAATTTTGAGACATAATAGTAACTCAAATTATTTAGTGCTTAAATTATTTAATTATATATATATATATATATATATATATACATATGTAAAACTGTCCTGTAACACGTAATTTAACTGGCTTATCTATGTCAAAATATGATTTTATATTAATTAACTGACCTGATTTTTAGGACACACAAACAAAAGTAATTCTTAGACAAACCATGAAAGAATTTTTTTTCTGATTTTCTCTTTTTAACGTGTATGAAGCAGTTTTCATCATAGGGACCACACAATGTAGGTTTTGGGTGGACATTTTGTCCTAACAAAGATAGCAAAACCTTTTCTCAAACACACACAGGCAATCTTCATTATTTTGTTCGTGCCCACATGCATCCAGGTGCATTTTATGAAACACTGCTGTGCTGTGATTCACACTGCATTTCACAGCCCTAGGAGTTTCAGCTTTTACTTTGTAAAGGCACCTGGAGAAAGCACGAAGTGGGACACACACGTTTTTCTCAAGAGTGACTCACCATGTCTGAATAAGCATAAAGCCTTGGCCAAAGAGTAAATTCTCACAATGGGGTTCCACAGAGATCAGTCATCCGACCATCAGTAACTGCAGTGATGGCAGTGAGTCAGCCAGTGGGAGGCCAATGGTAATGTGACTAAAAAGACTTTTACTCATCATAGACTTTAACCTTTGTGCACTGTCATCAGTACTACTTGGCTGAATGCCATTTGCTGCTTTAGACAAAGGCATTTAATAGTCACTGGCTGTATAATGATTCTTATGTAACCATAAATGTATATTCAGGTGTTTTAAAATGTTCTTTGAATTGAGCTACTGTTAAAAAAAAATGCAAATTAACTTTTTTCATGCTGATATACTGTGCATTGTGTGCTTTTTGATGAGTTGTAGTTAAGTGACAAATCCAAATTCTTTATGTCTAAATTCTATTAAAGTCTTATTGTATTGTATATACATATATATGTTTACTGTACATCCTCAAAATTATGTAATCCAGCATTTGCCATATAAGAGACAAGAGGTCAAACAAGCTCCATGATTCATCTCTATTTAGTGCACAGCATGTAGTTCAACAACAATCACCAATGCTGTAGCAAGGTGGCCATGTTTGCTGTAATATAATATTATAAAACAAACAAAAAAAAAAAGCGATTACTCTGCATCACCTTAAAAACACATATTACAGCAAAAATCCTTTGAAAAAGTAAGTCATTGCTGGAGAAGCTTTACCATTTTGAAAACAGCTGAACAAATATACACTACTAAATAATGTAGTTAAGTTGGTTACTTTAGTTGAGGGCCAGAGATTATCAGTTAATAAAAATAAGTAAATCCTATCTTTTCTTTCATATTTGTGAACTGCGAAAAAAACAAAACAAAATCATTATTTAATAAACTTGATAGATTTTTACAATTTTTACTTCCTGACAAGTGAAAAAAGGACTTTTTGTGTTTTATAACTTAAAACCACTGAGCCATCTGATTCAACCCTCAAGCCAATTTTCCTATTTAAAAAACAGTCCAAAAACAGTAAAAGTAATGGTTGAAATTTTCCTCTAGAAACAAAGTAGTTTAAATGTAGGAAAATGTGTTCAGTAAGAAGTTTGATACATAAATCAAAACGTTAAAAATGTCCTAAATGAATCTCCTATGTAATGCATTGTACTTGCATTGTAAGTACTGTATCACTGCACAGACAACAGTCTGAGAATACTTGTGAAAATGCTTATTTTCATATTATAATACTTATAATATGAAAATTCATATTTTCATTATTATTATTATTATTATTATTACACTGTCAGCACAACATTTTTAATATGGTAACATCTTATTTTAGGGTCATTTAACTAGTTGCTCATTAGCATGCATATTACTAGAATATTGGCTGTTTATTAGTACTTATTAAGCACATATTAATGCCTTATTTTGCATGACCTATTTCTAAATTCTTAATCTTACCCAATACCTAAGCTTAACAACTAACTTACTAACTATTAATAAGTAGTAAGTTAGTTTATTGAGGGAAAAGTTAATAGTGAATATGTGTTCCCTATACTAAAGTGTTACCTTTAATATTTAGTATGTGATATGTTTTGCTGTAATGACATCAGCAATCGAGCTGACATGAACAAAACTTGATCATTATCCAGCATAATTTGAGAATGTCCCAAAGTGCATCTTGTGCTTCAATGGAAGCAAGAAAATCTGTACAAAGTTCACCTGCTCAGTGTCATAACTTCACTATTAATTAGTAACTTAGAAATCTTAAATATTTGTGCAAATCATCTATAATGTTTTTTCTATTATTATTATTGTTGTTACAATATTCTAAAACTAAAGAATAGGGGGGGGGGAAGAATCTATATTATAAAAACAAACATTTGAGTGGCTGATTGTTAGTGTGGTCTCAGACATTTGGACCAACCTGTATATCATACATGTTGGCGATTCACCAACAAATAAACCATGTAAATTATTTAGATAATAATGACTAAACCTGTTACTTTACAATGACAATTTTGTCCAACATTTTCTGGCAAATTAAGTCAGATACTTAAGTTGGATATAAGTTGGTCATGTAGTACAATTGTTAACGTGTGAAATACACAGTTATTTTTTCTTTAAAATACAATTTAAATTTTCCTTACTACATCACATTGCCACTTATTGTTAGTGTGAGACAAGTATGACTTATAACTTCACCTTTTATGACAGCTGCTTTCTTATAGTAAACATATTCTAATAATCAGTTAATGGTAGACATCTTGAAATATATTTGGGTCTATTATTACTTCTGTCTTCTTTTCTTTGTGCCTAAAGGTAAAATGTGTCTCAATCCATCTGATCAAAATTATATTTACAAAGGAAAAGTAAGCTTAGGTTTCATTCCTAATGCATGTGAAATACTTACTGCTCTCTTACAGTTTCAAGACTGCAAACCTGATATACTAATAAAATGAGGCTGTTGAGATAAACCTTCCTACTACAATGTACCTTCTCTAACATAGTTATGCTGAACTTTGTAATATTAGTTTGTAGTGTGTCTGGTGCCTTGATGTCCTGTTTCCTCTTGTCTCTTTCTTATTGCACTTACCTGTATCTTGTCTTCCAGTTAGCTTTTGTGTATTTTTAGACCCTAACATTGTCTCCAAAGGCTGGGAAATGGAGTGGAAATGTGGGCATTTTAAGCTTGTGCATTGTCTTGTTAGCACAATTTTCGATTAGTTTGTAGTGTTAGTTATCTGCTACACGTGACTCATTTTAGTGTAATTTTGTGAATTGGTATGACGAAACACAAAAATGCATAGTTGATATAAAAAAATGGATGACTAGTAATTCACTACTTCTTACTTCTGAAAAAAAAAAACAGAGATTTTTATTATTGGACCAAAGATTTCTGCACGTAATAACCTAGAATACTGTCTAACACTTGATGGCTGCTCTGTTAAGTCTTCGTCGTCAGTTAGAACCTGGGTGTGCTCTTTGATACCAATCTTTCATTTGAAAGCCACATTTCTAGCATTTGTAAAACCGCATTTTTTCCATCTTAAAAATATATCTAAATTACATATGCTCTCAATGACATATTCGTAACAGTTAGTTCATGCGTTCATGACCTCAAGGCTAGATTACTGTAACGCTCTACTGGGTGGTTGCCCTGCTCGCTTGCTGGTCCAAAACGCAGCAGCTAGAACCAGGAAGTATGACCATATTAGCACAGTTCTGTCAACACTGCATTGGCTCCCTATTAAACATAGTATACATTTTAAAATCTTGCTAATTGCTTACAAAGCACTAAATGGTTTAGCTCCCCAGTACTTGAGCAAGCTCTTAACGCATTATAGTCCTTCACATCTATTGCGATCTCAAAATTCTGGCCAGTTGATAATACCTAGAATATCAAAATCGACCTCAGGTGATAGATCCTTTTCCTATTTAGCACCTAAACTCTGGAACAGTCTTCCTAGCCTTGCTCGGGAAGCAGACACACTTTGTCAGTTTAAATCTAAAAACACATCTTTTTAACCTGGCATACACATAATACATTATCACATTACTATAATTCACATCGGTTAAAGGATGGTTAGGCTGCATGAATTAGGTCAATCAGAACCAGGAACAATTCCCATAACAACCGATGTACTCATTACATCAAAAGAAGAATGGCATCTACGCTAATATTAGTCTCTATGTTTAACCCGAGGTTACCGTAGTCAGCTATATCCGGTCCATATCCAGATCGATGGAGGGCCTGCACCTAGACATGACCACAACGCAGCCCTGAATGTCAGCAGAGACTGTGTCTACTAGACAATCCCCTGTGAAGGCCTCGTCGACATGACAGCTATCGACACAGATCCTCAGCAAAGACCACTACAACCAGACAGGTCCTCCACACAGACCTATGACCAGCTTCAGCTCCATAACAGTGTAATGACTCTGATCTTCAAGCAGAAGGAACTGGATGAAATATTTGAATGCTACCAATCCACAGTCTGAATTCTGACTTGTGATGCAGCCTGAGTCACTGTGTTCGTTCGTTGGCCAGAGGAGAACTGGCCCCACGACTGAGCCTGGTTTCTCCCAAGATTTTTTTCTCCATTCTGTCACCTGATGGAGTTTGGGTTCCTTGCCACTGTCGCCTCTGGCTTGCTTAGTTGGGGACACTTAATATTCAACAATATAATTGATCTGACTGCACTGAGACTATTGGTTGAGAACTGAACTGAGCTGGACGATGACATCACTCTTTTCTGCACTGTTTAACTGCTTTATTAATGAAATTAGCTAATTTAATAATTGATGATCTTTGCAACTGAACTGAATAAACACTGAACTGACTTCTAAACAATGACACTTTTTTCTTTTAGAGCTGCTGTACAGCCAAAATTAACTTTGCATCATTGCACTGCTGTACAATCTGTACTGTATAAAGTGCTATATAAATGAAGATGACTTAAATCTTTGTTTACTTATAGGGGAATTTTCTATACAGACTGCTGTGGTGCCATCTAGAAACCTCCAGGAGTGTAGTAGACCATCCATGTGTATGGAAAACAGGCTACGTTTACACTGCGAGCCTTAATGCTCAATTTGGATGTTTGCTCAGATCTGTTTTTTTTTTTTGTTTTTTTTTGTATAGCTGTTCACATTGTTTCACATTGTTGTTTTAAATGTGGCCAATATCAGATTTCCAGTGTGAACAGATCATGGTTCTGAACTGACCTGCATGCGTAAAAGTACGATACAACCGGGGTTGCCAGGTTTTTACCACAAAATCCACTCAATTGCTTCTCAAAACTAGACCAAAACTAGCCCAATCGCATCCCGTGGGGTATCCCTGTAAAAAAAAAAAAAAATCACAGTCCAGGCATTAAATATCACATTAATATGGTCGCTTCAACCCACAGAGTTGCAAAAACAACCCGTTGAAACAGTGAAAAAGTAACCCAATTCTGTGGGAAAATCGCAAACTTGGCACCACGCACAGTGCACTGTCATACAGAAGTAAACACAGAGGGCATTAAAGTAAGCGATTAAGTGTTTATTTATAGTGTGATCTGCCGCAGAAGCCAGCGAAATTATGCGCAGGCAATATAAAAAATAAAGACAATGATGTGACAAAAGAGAGCAGAGTTTTTATAAACTTTTATGATGCGAACCCTCATGTTTTGCTTGTATTACAGAGCTGTCTCTGTAATACTTACGAGTTCTGACACATCACTGCCCTTCTACTGACTACCTTTCACAACTGTATTGATAACGTTGGGTATGTAAAATCTTTGAATAGACTCCCATGAGTGCAGAATCATGACGAATGTTGATCTCCAAAAATCGCATGAATTCCGATATAACTGTTCACACTGCGGTTGCATTACAAAACATCTGACCTGTATTGGATTTAGTACCACATATGGAAGTGGCACAAATCAGAATTGAAAAGATCAGATTCCATGTGGTTTGTACTGTTCACACTGTCATGGGGAAAACAGATATGAGTCATACGTGGGCAAAAAAAAAAAAAAAAAAAATTCAGATTTGGGCCTCATTTACCTGCAGTGTGAATGTAGCCATGGAGTCATAGCGGATAAGACGATACATTCTACACAACACACTAAGCCATTTTTCAGTCCTGGTCCTGGGGACCCACTGCACATTTTAACTATATTTCAAGGGTGCTGATCACAGTGTTTTTTAAGTCAGACCCTGCATCCCAATGTGCATACTATCCACCTTAAATAGTATTGAATATTAATGTCACATACTATTTAGAATGGATAGTATGCACATTGAGACGGAGGAAGAGTCTGATTTCTCTCGCCTTAATAACTTCTTGACCCATGCTTTCTCTTACTTAGCAAATGATCATCATTATCATGATTGAGAACATTGGAACAGCAGCCAGGACAGAGAGTGAGAGACTTAGATTATGACTACTGAGCTTAATGCCTGAAATGGAAACACCTTGCGTTTCCGCTAATAGTAGGATTAGAATTCCTCATGGCTACATTTGCATCATGGCTACCAACCACAAAAACTACACCTATTACCCCTTCATGAAACCTAAACATTCTAATAAAAAGTAAAGTCTAGCATGTATATTCTTTCAAGAAGAATATCTTTGATGAGCAGGTTAAGAAAATGCTCCTTGGTCTTCTCCTGTGATCCTGGTTGAAAAACCTAATACTTCCTTTTGGTTTTGTATCAGTGATACGGGGCTCTACAGCAAGACCATACCTAATGCTGGGCATTCGGCCACATTCCTGTTAATAGAGGAAGTGCTGGCTGAGCTTTAAAGGTAAGATCTGAGGTAAACTATTTCAAATACTACAGGCCAGTATGACTTTCTGGTGATAATGCAGATATATTTTTAAAAGTAGAAATATTTTTAAATCTCTGAACAAAAAGTCCACATATGCATGACGCTCAGACAGGCATTCTGACTTCTCAAAGCAATGATTTAATTGATGCTCTTAATTAACTATTGGTTAATTCGTTTTTTACTTCTACAAGCACAAGACTAATAAACTAAATAAATGGAGGTTGATTACCATCAAGGCACTCCATCTGGCTAGGATAGAGTTTGCTAGAAGCCATTGAAAATCAGAAAAGAAGAATTCTGTCAGAGTGCTGGAATAACGCCACAAATAACGTCTCAGGTTACGTATGTAACCATGGTTCCCTGAGAACAGGGAACGAGACTCTGCGTTAATCGCTATGGGGAACCGTCACTCGTGACAGGTGTCCGAAATGCCAAAGAATCACACCTCTCCAATCCTATTGGCTGGCGACAGCCTATGACGTGAACATGGCACGAACCCAGAAGTATAAAGGGGGCGCCCGAGGAAGCAGTCAACACCTACTCGTCTTGAGGGACTGTCCAGCAGGCAGCCCGAAGCATGGCATGGCAACGCAGAGTCTCGTTCCCTGTTCTCAGGGAACCATGGTTACATACGTAACCTGAGACGTTCCCTTTCGAAAGGAAACTCAACTCTGCGTTAATCACTATGGGGAATGATATACCCACGCCGCCATGCTAAGGAGAGTGCATGCCAATATGACTAGACAAACGCACAGCAGTTTCCAGAGAAACGCCGGGAGCAAATCCCCCTCGGGTCACGCAAGGCTGTCAGTGACAGCATTCCCTACGGCCAACAGCCCAAGCTGAGCCTAAAAGAGGCCCTCCGTAGAAAGCCTTCCAAGGCTGCCTAGGGCATCTGGGACCAGCATTCCGTGGAAAGTGGTCCCTTAAAGGGAGTGTGGCCAGGAAAACAAAGGGAACCCCGGCCAGTCACTAGAGGGGAACAGAGTCACCCTCAACGCCACCAGGGAGGCCGTACCAACTTGGCGAAGGCCAGAATTAGTCTGGGCCAGCCCTGTCTGTCACACAGAATCTCCATAGCGCATTCTTCAGAGAAGAGAGCAAGTAAGAGCGACTGCGAAAGAGCAGTGAGCAACTCAAACCCACGCGCAGAGATGGGCATCCTGGAGAGCAGAACTCAGCTGAGTGCTATAAATACTCGTATTGAGGGGAGTAAAACCCTGCTCATCCTGGGATCTACTCAGTGTCTGACAAATGCACCTGAGGAGGCTGTGCGCTAGAAAAACCCCGGAACAGGGGAGCACAAACCAGCCTAGGGGGCTGGTCTCAGCGGGAGACTTCACAGAAGTCTACAACCAATGACCAGCTTAGGGAGCTAAGCACAATTACAAAGTCAACCCAAAGGGAAGTACGAATCTCAACCTAACAGATAGACCATACTGTAGGCACATAATTATGGAGGCCGGAAAAGAGCCTACAACATAAATGAAGTTCTGAAGAAGAACTAAATTCACACCAGAGACATAAAAAACGGATTGTGGTATTCCGGGGTGGCAAAGAAGCCACTCGCCTAAAACAAAAGTACCGTAGCGCACGACCAACCATACAATAAGGCTACTGTGGGTGCCCACAAACAGTCTATCCGAACACAATCCAGCGAGCAGTGTACTCGGTAAAGAACCTTTTGCTCTTTAAGCAAGAGGAGTACAACGTACGCCATCAAGCGCTAAAGAAGGCCCCATGGGCCTATAGCCTCAGCAGGCACGTGGCATCAGCTCGTGTTATCAAGCTCCAGGCAAGACAAACCGACTACGAAGGAGGTTAATGAGTCAGCCGGAGCCCTGGCCAGCCAGCGACATAAATGCCCTTTTACTGTTTTCAGTAAAAACTATTAAAGAAAACACAAAAAAGGTGTAAGCCAGCATGTTAGTCAAGGAGGCCCCGAGTGCCTACCCGTCACACGCGGCGTCAGCTAGCGGCCACTAAAGTTCTAGGAGCAAAAATAGAACCAAGTAAACAACAATGGTAACTACTTAGCTCAACTAGAGCTAAAGGAGACCAAGCTCAAGGAAGTAAATGCATAAAACCACACAAATAGCTGGTTTTAACACAAGAACTTACCCTGAGAGGCAAGCCACTCAGAAAAAGTACTCAGTAAAAGCACCTTTTACTCTCTTAAGCGAGAGGAGTACAAAGCCTGAGCTCCAACATGATACATAGGAGGCCTAAAAAGGCCTACGACTCGTAAGCACGTGGCAACAGCTAGTGGCGATCAAGACCCATCCATGGTGATGAGTCAAAATAGAAACCAAAGCAAACTGAGCCAACATGCAAACTAAAGGGAGGCCCTACTAGGGCCTATAACCTATGAACATATGGCACCAGCCAATGGCAACTAAATGACTAAACCAGCCAGCAGGCCAAGTACTCGTAAAAAAACAACACTTGGAAGAGTATGCACACACAGCACTTGAGAGAGGCCTGACCTAGGGCCTACTCTTACTCTACTTGGCAGTGTAAGTCAGAAAAATAAAGACTCAACCATGGAATGAGTGCAACATAACCAACTCAGCTGTGCTAACATGAAGATTAAAAAGGAGACCTGAAAGGGCCTACTACTTTTAACACCATGTGGCGCCAGCCAGTGGTCATAATAGGGACCAAGCTCCAAGGGGACCAGCTCTAGACCCAACAAGCTAGTTGTGGGTAACTAGCTACACAACCTGAGCTAAGCCTACACAATCCAACAGGCAAATGTACATGGTACAAGAAACATATGCTACCATGGTCTAAGGGAGGCCCCAAGGCCTACTACCTCAAACGACATGCGCAAAAGCCTGAGGCAGTGCTAAGATATGTGAGCAAACTCATGATCGTAAACCAACAGCGCCCAAGACAAGCTGTACCTGGAAGAGAGGCTACTAACAAAAGAGCCAACAATCTAACAGTAAATGTAAAACAGTTGCTGTGGTCAGGATCAACCAGGAGTGAACAAGACCAAATCTATTCTAAGCAGAATAAGGCCATCTACACTCAACCTGAGTGTGCAATCCAACAGGTGATGCACTCAGTGAAGCACAAACCCTAACCGGGGAGTACAAAAAACACCAGGCACTTAGATAGAGGCTAACCAAGCCTACAATCCAGAGACAGGTGATAACCTGTGGCAGCACTAAGTAAGCTCACATAATCGAAGATATGTAGGGCTGCGGCTAAGAACCCAAAGCAAACATGCTTTGTAAAACATGCCATCCAACAGGATAAATGTTTCACAGCCTTAACAACAGAACTAAGATCTGTGATGAACCCTTGAGAACGAGAGCTAAAATCATTTAGCATCGTACATTCAACTTGAATAATATCAATGGGCTCATGCGGAAACATAAGCATGACAGGTTCTGAAAGTGGGGCCTAGCAACACTGCACAGCTACCACCTGGGGGAACAAACCAGGAAGGCTAACAACAGCCTATAACCTTAGCTGTTAACCCTAGCCATAGCACCTACATATAATGAAGGGGAAAAGGGCATATGGCTAACATCTCCCTCGGGAGGCGGCCAGAACTAGGAAATAAACACCCTGAAAAAGGGGGTAACAAAGGGTGATGTAACAAACAAACACCTAACCTAGCTCTAGCCTAGCTACAAGCTAAGGCCTAGCAGGCTTGGGCTTCACTTTGCAACCTTCAAACATGAAGGGAAAAATGAAGCACTACAAGCCAACCAAGTCAGGTGGCAGAGACAGGCCGACCTGCATACAAATAACTGAAATTGCAAGTGCAAACTCAAACAAGACTATAATATAGCTGAAAAGCTGCACTTAACACAGGGAGCTAAACCTAGCGGCCAAAAACAAGGCCTGCAAGAAACTAGCCAGCCTATTGATTCAGTTATTTTGCCCAAAATAACCCCTTCACAATTACTGACTATATGCTCAGGAAAACTATACAGGAAAATAAGGTCTCAACTTTTAAAACATAAAAATTAGACCCATCTTACCTCCTGCGGCTCGTAGAACAAAGATTTCCCTTCCTTTCTTAGTATGAAGAAGGATAAAATCCAAAGTTCTTTTAAGCCTAAAAGTACTTTTCACTATCAAGCCAGAAGGCGGGCCTTCAGAAAAATATTCATCATGGGCCAAACCGTCAGCCTGACTGTCAAAAGCCTGAGCACATAGATGTCTGAAATGCTCCCGGGAGGCGGAGGAAGAAGAGAGAGAGCGAGGGCAAACAAAAGAATTGCCCCGCAAGAGAGAGGAGATCGATCAGCGGTACTGTCGGCGCCTCTGATCGATCACCTCCCTCAGGTCCTGCTTCTTCCTCCTCGCATCCCGCCGTCTCTGCGACTTACTCCGAGGAGGAGGCGCACGAGCGGCAACACTGGATTTCTGGGCCTGTCTCTGAGCCTCGACTCGAGACGGGCACTGCCTCACGGGACAGACCCTGCCCCTGGTCCAGATCCTTAAGCAGGTCAGCCTGGTAGGCTTGCAACACTGCCATCGTGTGCAATGCCGCACCAGCCTGACCCGCAGCAGCGTAAGCCCTGCCATTCAAACGTGATGTCATTTTCAGCGCTTTGGATGGCAGGACCGGAGCTCTCAGTGTCGGTGCGCTCCCTGTAGCGAGATAGTTCGCAAACGTCTCATCAACAGGTGGCATCGACGCATACCCATGCTGGCCCAATCCCTCAACATCAGCGAAACTAGCCCGCTGATATCGATGAATTCGGGCCGAGTATGGGTTCTTCCATGCCTTCTTGATCTCAGAATGCAGATCGGGGAGGAATGGAAGGCTCACTGGAGTTATTGGGTTATGGTCCGAAAGGAACCATTCGTCAAGCCTGCCACGAACAGGCTCCCTCCTAACGCGCTCCCACGGCAGCTGCAGCCTGCTCCAATAACTCCATATACGCCGGGCAGGGCGGCCTGGAGGGAGCCGCGGGCTCGCCCGCTTCTCCCTCCACGGCCATCTCCTGCTCTCTGGGGCTTGCAGCCAGAAGAGCACTCGCTCCTGGATCCGAAGACGTCAAAGACAAGACGTCATCGTCATCCAGGAGCACGTCCTCGTCAGCCGCTTCGGTTTGAGAAAGGTTTACGCCCTTCTCAAATTCCTCAGCGAGCTCCACCTGTGAGCCGCATGATTTCAGCCGCCGCTCAGCCTCAGCACGAGCAGGGAACCACCAGGCAAAGGTGCCGACGCCTCTTCCCTTGAGAAGAGGGCCAGACGAGAACGGAGCGTCCTCATAGGAAGACGCTCACAATTAACGCAGACAGCGCCCTCGAGCACTGTCCGCGCGTGCTCTTCGCCCAAACAAAAAACGCACAGGTCGTGTGAATACTCCGGTGTTAGAAACCTGGGACAAGGATCAGCAAACGTCCTGAAACGTTTGTCAGTCATGATAGAAAGTAATACCTTACCGGAGATGAAATCAATGGCAAAGACAAGACAGTCCCGAAAGACGAGAAGATGTTGACTGCTTCCTCGGGCGCCCCCTTTATACTTCCGGGTTCGCGCCATGTTCACGTCATAGGCTGTCGCCGGCCAATAGGATTGGAGAGGTGTGATTCTTTGGCATTTCGGACACCTGTCACGAGTGACGGTTCCCCATAGCGATTAACGCACAGTTGAGTTCCCTTTCGAAAGGGAACTGAATGATTTGTATTTTCTAAAGAAAGTCACTTTCATTCTCGTGTGCAATATTTTTCATAGTGAGGACATAGCCCTTTTCCCCTTTAAGTTCAAAAACATTTGTGTGTGTGTGTGTGTGCATATTTTTTCCCTTTTATTTTCTTTCATCACGTTTTTTTTTTTTTTTTTTTTAAACTTATCCAATATATTGTTAGGTTTTCCTTCCAAGTCAGATTAACTGAAACGGTTTGTGTTTTTGTAGCTACTGCTTATACCCTAAAACAGATTTGGTTACACTTTAGACATTTTACTGACTAAAAGTAATGTTGAACCTAAATGCTCGAGACTGAGCTTACTTTCCTGAGGGTAATCCACAATTGTAACCCATATAACAGGAATAGGGTCAAAACCACAGGGCAAACAGTCCAGATAATAACAGAGTCCAAGACACAGGCAAAAAGGGAAATCCTGGGAGACAAGAAGTTTAAAACCATGACACAGAAAACCAAAACTAGCACCCAGAAATGCAGTGTAATACATACAAGACTTCGCAAAGAATGAGCGAATACACAGCTCTTAAATAGGCAAGAGTAAATGAGATAACAACACACAGGTGGACATAATCAGAACATGATTAGTCCAGGCAATAGGTTATGGAAAATGTAGTGAGATAAAGGAGACAGGAGGAGTGCCCTCTGGTGGCAATCATAGGCACTCCGGCTGGCAGGCGTGACATGTCAAATAACTCTTGTTAGAGTATTAGTTTAGTATTACTAGACTGTTAGGTTAGGGGTCAGCTTAGTAGAATAAGTTGACATGTAGTTGCAAAGTTACTTATAGTCAGTAGAATGTCTGTTGGGGAGCATCAAAATAAAGTGTTAGCAGATATTAAGCAGACAGTCTATTAATACTGTAATGACTGCTAGTTATTAGAATGTCTAAAGTGGACCATCAAAATAAAGTGTAATCATATATTTTTATTCAAAAAATGACGCAAGGCATTCCAAATGGAGTTTATGGAGTTTGTGACATTAGGCAGGTAATAATAAGCTATTAAACTTGCAGTGCCCTCTTCGTGTCTGGTAGGTCTGGTAATGTTACATTTCTGTTTGCTAACATTAACTAGCTAGCTAACATCTCACCATTACTGAGAGTTAATTTCTTAATATAATCGGCAGAGTCCTTGCTACCTAGGCTTCCAAAGTAACTGATGCTAGCCATTTCCTCACTGTCACACACCTAGATAGTTGTCACACGTCTCATGTCTTGTACAGTATGTTTACAGTATCAAATTTCTTTCAAAATGTGGCGGGTTGTGACGTAGCCTTGTCGTAAACATTTAGGATAGAAAGGCTCAACATCAAACAAAACCAGGTAAGTTCATAAATTCATAGGGTATGTCAGGTTTTTATGATTAGCAAACTTAGTTGGACAATTTCATTCAGAGACCTGATGACTAACGTTATAACTTAGCCTTCTAGTCAACTGTTGTTAGCTAATATTTTACATAATGTTATATTAATATGCAACTGAAACACAAACAAACAGATCCAACTCTGAAATAGCAGTTTATTATTGAGTCAACAAGAATTTACAAACAATGTGAAATCTATGTTAATTACAATGGTTGATTAACGTTACAATCTTCTACAGGTGTTATGCCGAGTTCTGCATAACGTTACATGCCAAGAATTGCATGCACCTCCAAGTACTGTTTAAAAACGATATAATATTCTTTGTGGGGTTCATTAATGGTGATAATTCAGCAGAACAGATGTTGTAGGCTACCTGCAGAGATTTGCATCCACCTCTTCTCTCAGCGTAAATGACTGTTACCTCCTGTGAGGTGCACTTTAAAAATCAAAAGTTGAGAAAACTTAAAAGTTTAAGGCAACCAGCTTCAGGAGATTTTTGAGTTTTCTCAACTTGTTGTAAATTGAACTTATGACAATAAGTTGAGAAAACTCAAAAATCTCCTGAAGCTGGTTGCCTTAAACTTTTAAGTTTTCTCAACTTTTGATTTTTTACAGCGTTCATGCAGAACTCGGCATAACACCTGTTAGCGTTTTTGCCCCCTGAATCCGCGTGCATTCAGTATTGTTTGTATACAAGAAACCCATCTATATGTGGTACACTAGTTAAGGCTGTAAATGTTGTTTATTTATTTATTTCTGTTTAATGCAATTCCATGATGGTAAAGACTCTTATTTAGGAATTTAAATCTCAAAGTGTTTTTGGAGACCATGTGCATTATTATAATAACACGGGGTGCCTAATGCAGTATGAAAACAACAGAACAATAGAACCTTTGTCACAAAAAATGGGTTTTCATAAAGCAGTGTGAGGAACATGAGGCAGTGAGTTTGAAAATGAGAAAATAACTGTCAGATAAAGAACATATGTTTTTGTTTATTTCCTTATCCTGCGGTGAAAGATAAACTGAGATGGGGAATTATTTTGTCAGGCTACCACTGAGGAGTTAAAATAACTTCCAAAAAACCGCCAAACCAAAATTCTCGCTGCACTGTTCCCCGTGTGGCAGTGCAGGAAACATCCAGGGAAATTCCTGAAAAAAACAGAGCTTGTAGAAGAACGAAATCTGAATCACACTGGCGAGTTTATCAGCAGCCGGTCCAAAACCACAGTCTTAGTACAGAGAACTGGGCAGAAAATAGGCCAAGCTACAGTATGTGTCTCTGGAACAAATTAATCTAGATGAGCTTATAATCATCACAATCACAATTTAGTCAGAGCTTGGGTCAAGATATTATTATAATGCAGGTGTAAATTTTTAGATCTCATAGTAAGTGTTTAAAATAATTGGTACTTTTAAGTGTTTTGTGCTTTGTCAGCCTCTTTTGAAAGCCATCTGTACAATTAATAGTCATGTTTTTAAAAACTTTACACTGCTTACAGCTGGTATTAAGATCCGTTGCAGTTAATCTGAAACAGAGAGCACTAAATACAAGTGTAAACAGGATCCAAACGTTTTGTGATCTAACCACTGAAACCAGATACAGAGGTACTGTGGTACTGTTTAATGGTTTTACAAGAAGGATTGTAAATCAAAACAGCTAAGGTCAAATCTTGCCCTTCAGTCGATTTCATTGGTCAACTCAATCATGCAGTCACCTGTTAAGAAAAGTTCAGTTCTCAGATTTAGTTTAGAGTTCAGAAAAATCATGGATGGATCATATTGTGACAACTAGTAATGCTATCTATCAGGATGTACTACTAACACTATACTAAAGTTAAGGTTGAGGTTAGGGGTTAGTAGACCTACAGTATTTGTTTCAGTGTTGTGCAGGCAGTCAGCTCTGTGACTGACGTGACCAGTGAAATCTTTAGAGTCAGCTACAGGGAGGGTTTTAGGGTTTTAGGAGGCTAGTAATGTAAGTGTAAGTGAACTACCCTAAAATAGGTTTAAATGAATAAATACAGACATAAATTACACTGACTGATTGTCATGTGGTGGCTGCAGAGAGCTTGTTATAGACCACTTTGTAAAGACAGGATAGAATGCACCATGAGAAAAATAGAGGTCTTTTCTCTGAGTCCCTGATTCCATCCGTTCTTTTCCCCACCAATGACAAGATTTTCCATCATTTATGACGCAATGCTTCCCTGCCATTTAATTTCTCTGGCAATCCGGCATTTTCCCTGTTATACGGTACACTGTTAT
This sequence comes from Ctenopharyngodon idella, assembly GCF_019924925.1. Classification (NCBI taxonomy): domain Eukaryota; kingdom Metazoa; phylum Chordata; class Actinopteri; order Cypriniformes; family Xenocyprididae; genus Ctenopharyngodon; species Ctenopharyngodon idella. Next base: position 17,061,224 of record NC_067230.1, on the reverse strand, counting down.
GCATCTTCTGAAATAGTACAGCATCTGCAGATCCAAAAACAAGTGAAGAAGATCAGAGTAAACCAGGAGTGGATAGAAGTTGCTTATGCACATATAAAATAACGTGTTCATCAAACATTCAACAGCATATAAATCAAAACTGCCTAAGGTTACTGAATATAATGTCGAACCCATGAAGAGGAAACGACTGTGAAGCTTTGGGGGTGTTAATGGATGTGTTTTGATCATCATTTGAATCCCATCTTTGACAAAAATGCGATTCTCTCAGCTTTTTGTTTGAAATGTGTGTGTGTGTTTTAATAAATTTAAAGGTTATTTAATTTAATAATTTAATATTCTGGGGGCCATGAAAGGTTTGTGAATATGATAAAAAATGCTGGCATTGGCTGGAAACTTTTTTTAGAAAATGCTGGTGGAGAAAGAGTTAAGAACTATTCAGTGAAAGATTCTTTGGGGAACCCAAAATGGTTCTTCTATGGCATCATTGCAAAAATTATCTTTTGGAACCTTTATTTTTTAAAAGTGTACGTTATTGATGTTGGACCTTTTTTGGCTTGTGAAATTAGTGAAAAATAGCACTAATGTGACCGCACCTTTATTCTCTCACACCCTACATCACTTTTGTGTCGTGTCGTGCACAAATACACTTGGGAAGCACTTTAATTCGATAGTCCACTTTAGACATTCTACTAACTAGAAGTAACTTTACAACTACATGTCAACTAGCAGTCATTAGTATTAGTAGACGGTCTGCTTAATATCTGCTAACACTTTATTTTGATGCTCCTCAACAGACATTCTACTGACCATAAGCAACTACATGTCAACTTATTCTACTAACCTGAACCCTAACCTAACAATCTAGTAACTCTAATGAGAGTTAGATGAAAGGTAGTTGCAAATTAATGAGTGTTAGTTGACTTGACATGTAGTTGTAAAGTTACTTATAGTATGTCTAAAGTGGGCTATCGAAATAAAGTGTAACCTACACTTGAATGACTTGAATGGACAAGGTCATGTTAAATGGCTTACAAGCAATGTACGGATAAAGAAGATAAGGAGGAAAATTGCAATTTTGATCACAATCAGTGTGGTTTTTGTTCCACGCAGCAATGTTTGAATACCTTATTTTGGTGTGCTTCCTCATGACATGTCCCGCATTGATTAGTGAGCGACGTATAGGCTTGCAGAGTGGTCACATGCATTTTTGTCTACCTGGTTTCAGTAATCTCATCAGAAAACTTTTTGCACCATATTGGGGCCAAAAGTTTTCTGGAGACCAGGTGGGACTTGTCTCAGTCAAAGTACGGAAGGTCTTATTATGACGAAACCTTTCAGGAATTTCATTTCATTCCTTTAAACACATGCCTTCTAATTGGATCAGACATGTCAGTCATGGATTAACCCTCAGGCAAAGAGGGGGTCAAATATGTCACCTTATCTGTTCACGATTGAGTGGAGTGGCATTTTTGGCTAAGTTGCCTTTCATATTTATTTCCTTGTAGATATAGTCAAAAAAGAGGCCCCATCTGTTCATAGGGAAGGACAAATCCTGGTTAGAATAGTCATCACTTCTGTGGGAAAATTAAGAGAAAAATCCAAAATATTTGACTATTTTTGAAAGAAAAAATATCAATTTGAGTAAAAAAAAAAAAAAAAAAAAAAAAAAGCCAGAAAGTCAAATAAATGAAGCTAAAACAAGACTCAATGACAGACTGCAACATACTTTGTTTTGCAGATTTAAAGAAATTAGGTAAATAAGACGTTGGAAAATTACTTTAACTGAAATACAGTTACATTTAAGGACTAGATGGTAATATCCCCTACATTTGCACCTTTCTGAGATGAGTGGGGAACAGATGTCGAGGTAATAGGGATAGAGGGAAGGAAGTACAAAGCTTCATTGCGGTCACGTGGGCACCCTCTTTCCTTGGTGTTTCGATGATATATGCCCACAACACCTCCAGAGGGCTCATCAGAGACAACTGCCATCCCAGTTGCGCCCCCCTCTGCTTTTAGCCTATTCTGTGCTCCAACTGTTACAAGGCCCAACTGATGTCCCTCCTCTTAATCCAGAGCCACTTGTTCAGGGGCACTGGAGAGGGCCTTAACAGCTTACCATTGGGCTTGGCCTCTGATTCCTAAGTCCTTAATTATTTTGATGACAGATTGGTACCTACAATTTCGGGTGGGAAACAAAGCCTCTGTGCAATGTGCAAGTGAGAAATGTCCACCGGTGTATATACAAATGTCCAAGTTTGCAGTACTTTCTGGAAAGGTAAGTCCACAGGTAAGTAGTGTCTGTTAGTTTGCCATGCTGCCTCCTTTATGCTGGCTTTCTTCCTGGTTCCTGTCATGTGATCAGTCACATGACAGGCAGACCCATACACATTTAAAGACATACACACATTAAAACAGATAAGAGGAATAAAAATGGCTAAGACAACATGTGAACCAATTAAAACTCAAATATACATAAAACCATCATGTTATATATTGAGCGGTTAAAGCACGTCTTATGTGACAGTGCCACAACTCTTCTCATAAGATTTGCACCTTTTTAAGCATAACTTTTGGGAAGAGTTTGCACCTCTTCCTTTGTCAAGTATGAATGCTGTCTGAATACTACATCCGTTGCAATGTTAACATTGTCATGTGATTTCCCTGCCATTCACGACTCCTCTCCCATGGTCTATGGATAGTAAAGTGTCCAATGGATGTGAACTTTAGAATCATGGGAGTAGTAGGTCATCTGGGTACTTTTATTGCCTACTGTTCTATTAAAGCTGCAATATGTAATATTTTCTGTCCGCTAGAGGCCGCTAAAGGCCAATTCAAAACAAAGGCGTAGCTTGATGATGCCAAGTTTGAGCGCGGAATCTTGGGACATGTGGTCTTCACCTCACAGCCGGTGGAAAACAATTGGGATAGGACTCGGGAAGAAATCATGTTCATGGATGCGATTATTAACGTTACTGTAGTATGAAGCAGAGCAGGACCGAGTGTTGTGGGAGCTGAACGAGGCCGCTGGAGCGATTGCACAACACACGCCTCACGAGCAGCGGAACTTTCATTATGCCACATTCGCCGGCGCCGCTTCCGCTTTTCCGGTCATGAGTATGAGGTAACACAGCTCTGTTTATCATATTAGATACATTTGAGTGTGTTGAAAATGATATTATAACGTTACTCTGTGCGTTCGCTCGGCGGCTGCTGTGAGACACTTGTTTGAGACACACTGCAGTAAACTAGATCGATTTTAGAATCATAGAATCATATTAAATGCTGGATGGCTTGTTTTGATAAATGGCATGCAATTAATTTTAAAACGTACTGTATGATGGAGAAAATGCTGTATTACTATTACTAAAAATAAAGCTGCATCTGATTATGCTATGTTAGCTACTTGACAAATTAATGTTTTTCTCTGAGGCATGGTAAAGCATGGTACTCGCAAAAAATCAAGAAAATTAGATTTAAACAATAAGACTAAATGTGTTGAGCTATATAACAATAATTAGTTTTCTGTCTACAAATATATCAAAACAGATGTTCCCTTGTCTATTATAACATGTAAATATTAAAGTGTCTTTGGTGTTTCCATGGTTTCTACAAAATAAAACCAGAAACCGATGGTAACGGGGGTATGACGCAATTGACAGGCGACTCCTCACACGTCCCGGAGCCTTGGTCAATTTTCTCACAATTTACAAATAGTTGGAAACATTTGGGATATTGTAAGTACTCAAGTGAACAAAATATATAACACTGGTCTAGTGGTTTTTGGATATTTTACTGCAAAATTCTTACATATTGCACCTTTAATACTGTGAATTCAGACATACTCTTTTCACCTATATAATAGGGAGATATGCGTATTCAGACACAGGGTTGGTGTCTGAGACAAATTATTAGCTCAGAGTAAGAAAGTCAACAGTTTTTTTTTTTTTAAGTAATCCATAAAGTTTAAAAAAATATTATTGACAAAAATGTATCTAAAAATACTGTCAAAATTCCACAGGAATTGAATATGACCAAGAATTATGAAAATGACATTGATGAGTGTCAGAAACAAGGTTTTTTTTTTTTTTTTTTTGAAGATTTCATGGAATATCAAATACATAAATGTTTTCATTTATAAAATATTTTAAAAATCACAGAATGCTGGGTCAATTTGACCCTCTTTAAGCTTTCTAGGGTTAATTATGATTTCTTATCTTGTTTTGGCCAAATTCTAAGGTCTACCTGTGCATGATCTTGTCTTGTTTAGTTTAAAGGGAACATCGGATGCAAAATTCACTTTTACATGGTGTTTGGACATAAATGTATGTTGGCAGTGTGTCTACACAACCACCCTATAATGATAAAAATCCACCCAGTGCTTTTTTATTAATCCCCACAAATCATAAGCACTTTGTCAGATCAAGCCGTTCACAGATTCTTGGCAAAGTGATGTAAATTTGCACAGGCCCCTCCCACGACTCTTGACGAACACTGCTGTTTTAGCATAGACCTGCCCTGAGTGAGCTGTACAGTCCGCCATTGTTTCGACACCGCGCAGGTGTAGACAAGAATGTCTCCAAACTAACTGAGGCGTTTTGTTATTGGATATAAGAATGAACATAGCAGTCATCCTTTACTCTCAAGATCTGAGCCGCTGAAGACGCAGTGGATTAATTTTGTTTTTGAAGGGAATGCGCCCCCAGATCTACCTATATTATAGGTTTTTTTTATGAATCTTTGCAAATCGCCTTTCCTAATAATGTGCTAGTTAGCAAGTTCCACGACGAATGCGGCTAAAGTTAAAGGCCAGTTCACACCGCACAGAAAAAACGCCAACAAACATGTCTGTTGGAGTTTGTTGGATCAGGACGCAGCCTCCGAAATGAGACGCAGCTAGTGTGATACCCCTGTCGGCGTCTGTTGCCGTTGGTCGGAGTTTGTTTTCACCCGACTGAACATGTTTAATCGACGTTTGTTGGGTCGGGGAATGTCTGAGCAGTGTGTTATGATTTTCCAACAAACAATAACAAACTCTGACGTAACCTGACCTGGTCACGAACCGTTGCCATGACGATGAGGCGAGTCCCTTGCAAAGACTGCTGTTTGATCGCGCCGGCGCCTCACGCACACACAACAAAGCACTGCAAACGTGACATCGCGGCTTGTTTATTATCAAAATTACAGTCAAACAAACATATATGTCGTCATTTCTATTTAGAACCTTCTGACTGTAATTCATAACTGCACGTTTCAATGAACAATGCATTAAGGTGATTGTCTTATTACAAACTGTGCACATTTTATGTAAAGATAACATGGTAACACTACAATAATACATACAATAGTTAATGACTAACAAGTAATTTTCAAATGTATTTTAATCGTTTTTGAGCATTTATAACTGCATAAATAAGAATGGTGAGTTCAATGCAACACCTGCCAAATAGTGTTTACAGCCCGCTCACGGAAGATAAGGGTGGGGTGAACAGTAGCTCATTATCATTTAAAGGGACATGCACCGAAATGGCTCACTGTGAACAGAGCTGTTTTTGACAAGGTAAAAGGGTGTTTTTTTACACAACCATTAAGAAATTTTAATCAAAAATGTTATAGACTTTTCATGAAGACCCTAAAGAATCATACTAAGTTGTGGAAAATTGTCATCCGATGTCCCCTTTAATAATTTCTTTGTCATGTTTTGTTTAGTTTGCATGGTTTTCCCTGTTCCTGTTTTCCTGAGTTCTCATTTCTAGTTTGTTGCCATAGTTTCTAATGGAGTTACGCACATGTTTCTTGCCAGAATGCTCTGAGAATGTTTCCTGTTAGCTGGGCAGTCCATTGACTTGTGAGCTATATTCTAAGTCTTCTGAAGTAAGATGACTGTATATAACATCAGAAGACAGACTATAACGCACACTGGTGATTTCACTGGCGGCCAAGAATCATATGGACTCGTATCTGGATGTTTTGATCATTTTGGAGCTTGACAGCCCCAGTCCTCATAACAAAGAAAGGATGCTTTTTGAAATGTATCTCAATATCTGAAGACTATATCTAGGTCTTGGTGCGTTTCTGCAGAATCCTTGCTAAAAAAGATTGTTATCAGGCTAAAATTTCAGTATTAGTTATCATCTGCTAAGTGATGCAAAGCCCAAATATCAAGATGTGTTATCATTACCGACCGAGACCAGGATTCGATCAATTTATGGTCAATTATGGATGTAATGTAGATTAAATTTAGCGTGAATGTAACTAAATAAAACCGGACTATCCACATAAGCAACCATTGATTAAAACCTTGCAAAAACATGCAGTTAAAACCATGAACCACCATCTAAACAGCAAAACGACTTGATTTTTTTTTTTTTTACATTCTTAACTCTCACTTTTACATTTTTGTGCAAGTCGGACTACATGCCCAGTACAGTTTTTATACTGCATATATGCCTGGTACTGGCAGGCAGCAGGGCCCCAAAGTGACTGTTTTTTCAAGATTCATTTCCCTGCCCTGTGGGATCCATGTGGAATGGGGATTTTAATCCCAGGCTGTGCATTCCCGTGATATGCAAGGTGCCTTCTGATGTACCTCTACTTTCAAGTGACTGAAAGGAAGAAAAAAATGGTAGTTGAAACTGAGGATATAAAAATCCATGTGGTTCCTAGAGTTTAACATGCTCCTATTTTACTTAATGACAGCAGAAAAAACATGAGCTGACATGAACAAAACCGGACGATCATGTTCTCCAGCATAATTTGAGAAGGAAGCAAGAAAATGTCTGTGCAAATGAAATGGCATTTTCAAAATTAAGCTCCAGCTGTCAGTGATATGTAATTGTAGTACTATATTTTATGATTCATATTTTTTATCATGATTAGACAAGTTAATTAGTCCAGTACTGCAGTTTCAGTTTGACCTGTTTCAGTTCACAATCACAATATGTTATCTAGTTATAAGACAGCATAGTTTCCCTATAGCCATTAGGGATGCTCCAATCAGGATTTTTTCAGCTGATACCGAATACCGTTTACGTTTTTTTTTTTTTGTCATCATGATTGGCCAATACCCATACCCTTTATATAAGTAATAATTAAGCTCTCTGTTGAATGTCAGTTTTTTTGTTTTTTTCAGATAAGTAATACCACAGAAGTTATTTACAGTAATGCTATAGATTGTTGTTTCAATTGAGAAGTACAACAAATATTAATTTTACAATGAACATTTTCATCAGGGCTTATGCAAAATGGGATACTCTGGCTCAGGCACGTGCACAGATAGACCTCAAGTGCTGTTCAAGCACCTGCCCTTTTGGCCTCTGACTAGATACGTGCCTTTTTGCAAGACATTTTTTATTTTATTTTATATTTTAGTTTTTGTTTAAATTTGGCCCGTGGCATCAATTCTCAATCAAAGTGTGTGCCCAAAAACATAATATAGTTAAGCAATATCACATAAGCAAGAGTGGGTTTTTTTTTTTCCAATATCAGCATGATTGAAAAATGTGATATTCATTTTATATAACAGATCCATAAAAAATAAGTTGATTATATGAATTGACTATTTTTAGACACAACGTTTTCAATTTTGACTGTTTTTGCTTTATTTTGCCAACGCAAATATTTATTTTGCTTATTTTGCCAAAATAGTTCCAAACAAAGCAGAGAAGATCATAGAGTCAGTGGACACTTGCTTCTTTCATGAATGAATCAGCCGGTTTGAGTGACTCGGTTGAATGAATGATTCTATGATTCACTTATTATGACTTGCCGCCACCTACTGGCAGTTTTAGTTTCATATATAATATTAACATTTCATTTTTCATAACATTTCATATTTCTATATTCAAAATGTTATATTTAGAACAATAATCTCATAATATTATTTAGGCATTGTAATTGCAGTGTAAATGGATTTTGATAAATGATGGATTTTGTTGATACCGATTTAATTGATATAACAGCCCTATATATAGTGTTAAATAGTGTAATTAATGAAGAGATGATCAACAATATGTAACTTTACTTTTTATGAATAATTACGAAAGGTGTGCTCTTTTTTTTTACTTGAGCACCTGCCTCCCAAAATGTCTGTGCACAGCCCTGCTCTGGCTTATTAAAGAACCTACAAGACTTAATGTCAAACTGAACATAATTACAACCCCTAAGGTGTAATTAAACATTGTCCGATATGTGACTGAGGACAAAAACAAATAGAAACACTGCAACTCCTAAATGAACAAAATGAATAGTCTGATACAAAAGTGATCAGAAATATTATTCAGCCAGTGCTGAGTATTTGTGTCCTTCCTTCCTACGTCCTACTTAAGTAGGTAAGGCAAGATTTTCTTTATAAATTCAAGCTTTTCTGCATTTTGGGGTCTATTCCTCTTTTCATCCAAAATATATGCAGCTGTACTGAATAGTCGCTCACCATCAACACTCAAGTGCTAAACTTGAAGCACTAGAAATAGAAATACAACATAAATTGTATAAGGTAATCAAATGCACAAAAACAGTGCATAATCTTCACAAAAGTGTTTATTATGATTAGTTAAATGCAAAGAGAGACACCAAGAACAGCAGCAGCTTTATTAGCTTGCTTTCACTTTAACACCGAATGCACTGTCTACGTTCACTTAAGACATAATGAATGTTTTAGAAGATACTCGCAAAAACTGGCATTTTGACACATAAGTGTGTGTATTTGACCGTTCAAGCCCAGTAAGATAAGTACTTACGCGCTGTATGAGCAGCAGCTTTATGTGCATGCGCTCCAGGTGTGTCACTGCGCTCAGAACCGTCTCACACATATCGAACGAGCACTGATTCATGCTTACTGCGCGTGAGCGGTTTCAAATCACTTGTTCCTAAATCACAAGGCTTAAAAACGCATTGTTTCTTGAGACCACATAATAATTTCACACTGGTGATGACATGACTGCGGCACTAAATCTGACGTCATCAATTTGCGATCAGTTGGTGAGATCGGCCTATTTCAGTGACTCCCGATGGAGTCACATAATGTGATTATCGGCCGAAGACTCCTATGTTCATTCTTATGTCCAACAACAGAACGCCGGGATTGCTTACGGACATTGTTGACGCTACAGCTGCTCGAGAGCAGAGAAAATGGCGGACAGCGTACAACTCGCTGAGGGCGGAAACTATGGTAATGAAGGACTGTCAGTCAGCGGCTGTGGGCGGGGCTTGAGCAGTGTGACCTCACAGCGCTCAGAGAATCAAAACGGCTTGTCTAACGAGACTGCTTTGGTTTAATGGGGATTTTTTTTTAAAAAAAGGAATGGTTGGATTTTTATCATTATAGGGTGGTGGTGTTCACACACTGCCAACACACATTTATGTCCAAACACCATGTAAAAGTGGATTTTGCATAATAGGTGCCCTTTAAAAGTAAGAATTCTGTCTCTCAGAAGCATTAAAAGAGCAATGGTGAGGCCAAAAACACGCACTGGATACAATTTACTGTCAGATTTTAGATATTAATCAAATAATTAAAAATGATTTGAAATTAAAAGTTAAATTATACACCATAACAAACATGCAGTATTCAGTGTGTTCTCTATATGATGAAGAGTTTGAGATTGAGCCCCTCCGTTTGTCTGGAGCCCCTGAAAAAAACGTATATTTACAACCCTGGTTATTTATTTGAATCATTTTTATTTTTATCAAACAAATTTGCTCCCACTGGGCCTTAACCACCCTTATATGCCCACTTGAATAAACAGTTCATTTTACTAACAGCTCTGGAGTCTCCAGTGTGGTCCCTTGATTAATGGGTCTGCAGATAGGGCATGTAATAGGTAAAGCATTGTCAGAATAAATAAAATGTTGAAAGCATTGACCTCTGTAATTACCAGAGACTTGGCATTAGGTGATGGCATTAAAATAACGTTCTCTTGCGTGTGTGTGTGATTTAATAACATACATATGACAACTGATTCAGCTGTAGAACTGAGAGCGGGTGGTGCCTCGCGGGCTGATAGGTGCTCACTATAAATCCTCAAAGGGGGAATTGAGCGCAACTAATACCATCTGCTGCAGAAACCCGAGGATGCTTTTCTGTCGCGCTCCGCTCTTCTGGCACCCCGCAAATCTGAAACAAATGACAGACTGCTGCATCCACGTGGGAATAAAAGAGTAACGAACAAAATGATACTTTTAACTGCAGTTGGATCACTCAGCACTTCTGGTCAATCCTGGATTTTAAACTGATCTTTTTCACGGAGACTATCTGGAATAACTGGGATGGCCAATGTGTCATTAATACATTTGGGAATTTTGCTTTTTATTGGACTAACAGTCGCAATGGCCAACGGTGGGTTTAGATTGCATTGCATTTACACGAAGAAAACGTATGTAGCCTACTGTTATTTGACTAAAATCATATACTTTTAAGCACAGAACACTTTATATTTGAAAACTTTAAATATGCCAGTTTATATTGTATAGACGCATAATTGAGGCGTTAGATGATGAATATGAGTTGTTTTATATCGAGGTGACTTCAGTGGTGCGCATTCAGTGGTGCCGACTATTTTAAAAGGAATGTTTTTTTAAAGAAATAAACATATTCTAAATTATGCAATGTAAATGTGAAAAAAACGTAATTTTCGGACGCAAAGCAAATTGTAATTTGGCGCCGCTGTCACAGGAACGTCAAAAACCTGATGCACAATGACGGCAGTGATCGAACAGCGTGAATCATATTGTTTACCTCATATTGTTTAGGTGAAAATACGCGCTCTGACTAAATCTTTACATATAAGTTTGAAGCCTTTTGTTTCGAATTTCTTCAGGGTTCAACCCTTCATTATTGGGTTGTGACCCTGTGCCTCACTGCATAGTTCGCACCCTGAATAAACTAAGGCTTGACCCTTAAAATAGGCTACTTTCAATGTCACCCATAATAAGGCGAAATTATAGGCCTATTTTTGACTTTAATACATTCTTACATGAAGCAGTTTTTTAGGATATTACATCTATCACATTCTTTTTAAGGTGAACGCTACATACTTCGAACGTTTAAAGTGACAATGTAAAACGATTTATAGAAAAAAGGTCAGATAGAAAGGCGTTTATCGTCACGTTTTAGTGCTGCTGCAACATGAGATCATTTGAATGAATAGAGTTGCCATTGTTCTAATTAAAGCATTTTCATATTCAGGCTTTTCCTCGTTTCGTGAAGATGCGCTTGTGAAAAACAAGGCGAAGGATTTAATTAAAGTATCAAGTGCGACTCCTAAGCAGTTTGGTGATTCTGCTAATAAACCTGGAGCGTGTTATTTCTGCCAGCTCCTAAAACCACGGAGGAGAGCCAAGAGATGCACATGTTACACCTACAAAGACAAGGAGTGTGTTTACTACTGTCACCTGGACATCATCTGGATCAACACACCAGAGTAAGTTTCTGAGGCTGTTGAGTTGCCCATCAAATAACGTCCGGATCAACAGGTGCTCGAACCCGACAAAGGCTTTTCTTTGCCGAGTGGGAGTGTGTTCTTGACATGCGGTAATATTTAATATTTTTTGGATGGATTTACTGATCCTCTTACTTTAAAGACAGAGTTGTATTAACAATGGCTATAACAATCTTTAATCGGCATTACATGGTCAATGGCATAACATAAATAATACTGAATAAATGTGACAACATTTATGAATAGCCTAGGCTACTTGAACACCATGTGAACATTAAAGCAACACTATGTAGCTTTTCGACCTTAAAATAATGTCTCTAAAATTATTTCAGTGGTAGAACAACTCTTAACTGGACGAATTCTACTGCCGCTTGTACCTGAGCAGTCTCTTAGCGGCTACAACCACACTCTGCAAGCTTCGTGTCCGGGGCTGCGTTCCAGTTCGTTTTTTTATGGCCTTCCGTCGCTAACTTCCCTCAATCTCGTTGAGTCGGATGTACGTCATTGCTTACGTTGCACAAGTGCCCACTACTGGCGGAACCCTTGCAAAGGGCTGAATTGGAACGTTCTAAGCCCTTGATCACTTGGAATCTGCTATGGAGTTGATTTATTATTTACATTTTTTCCCTTACAAAACTGTTTAATGTAGCATTCTGTATGTAAATAGGTGTGTTTTGGTTGTTTTAGATATTTAAAAAAAAAAAAAAAAAAAAAAAATTATATGTCAGAGTTGTTTGTGGTGGGGTAAATTAAAAGCGATATGCAGTGACGTCACAGCTGCCTGAAGTGTACATATGAAGTAGACTCGCTCCCTCTGTCAAAATTGAGGGAGGGGAAGTACTTAGGGAAGTTAGCGAGTGCGTGTCTAAAAGTGGAGTGGAACGCAGCCCGGGTCAGTACACACAGCCCCGCCCATCCCCTGTTAGGAAGAGTGCGACCTGCTTTACGGCATACGTCACATATTTTACTTGTAGCCCGGGTGGAGTTAGCCAACAGCTAATTATAAGACGAAACAATCTAATACGCAAGTCATAAACCATGCGGACAACATTTTATTCTATTATACAAATTACACCCTTTGCAAACAATGCTATACGAACTATGCGAGCAAAAAAACTAGGCTAACATACTAGAGTTATTTTTGTCAGTGTACTTTTCAATTCTGGAGTAACAATAAATAAAACTATGTAATGATATTTATAGAACATAGTGTAACACGGGCTACTTTACCTGGTCGGTAGACATGGTTTCCAAAGAGGTTTCGCCAGTTCCCTCAGCTTAGTCTACAAATTCATGTATACTGCGCTGCCCACAGGGAAGCTTATTACAGCGACAGTATTTACGACACTGGTAACAGACAATTGCGCTTATCAACCACATGGAGGAACCGTGAGCAAAAACGACCCTATAGGTCGTTTTTCAAGCACCTTATTACGACCTATATTTACATTTTAAAGTCATGCGCCCTCTAGCGGCGTAAAAATAATGACAGTGTCGTGTTACGTCTGTCGTCATGAAATGAAGTATGACTGTCGTTACCAATCAAAATGTGTGTTCATTTAAATGCAATGTGTGGACTTTTTACACCATTTGTCCTATTTCCATTTATCAAAACTCATTTTTTTATTAACGACTACAACCACCCCACCACTAAACCTACTCTTAGTGATTTATAGTGCATACACACTTCATGAGCACATGCATTTCCTGGGATCGAACCCACGATCGCATGATCACATAATTGCATATTGTTATATATTGTAATGCTCTGCCAGTTGAGCTACGCGAAACCCGAAATATACCGCAGACAAAAGGGAACAATGCATTAAAATGAAAGTGTCCTGTTGTCAATAGGGGCGCAACTTTACAAAACGCTCCTATGGGTCGTATTTCAGGGAAGTGACAAACATAGGCGTATTGGTTGGAGTATATGTCGGAGATAAATGAAACAATCAAACCACCAACTACTGTGACATTTAATTAGAAGAAAAATGGTAGAATAAAACAATTAAAATTTGGTTGCTGAAATGAAAAATAATGAATGAAAAATGTTTTGCTGCATTATATTTTAACTGTAACTGTAAAAAGAAAGTGAAAAGTGAGCTATTACATTTGGCAGTCTATAAAAACTCAACAGAGGCACGTGGACAAACCTTCTCCTTTCTGTCAAAACTGAATTATTTCTGGCCTGCCCCCTCCTTATCAGAGATAAGATTGCAAACGTCTTGTGTAGTTTAAACAATTCACATTCATGAATCTTATCCAAAATGTTCATAATAACAATTTATTGTGCATGATGATGATTAATTTTCCTTAGAGTAACTTATCTTTATTGAGAGAGCCATAGTAGTTTCGGGAAATGTTTCAGCTTCTGCTACGAGCTCCGTCTTAGTAAATTAGCAAAACTATATGTTTTTACTAATGGCATTTTAATTTGTGTGTGTGTGGGGGGAGGGGTGATTAATATTCTCAACCAGTTGTCTAGCATATAATACTGGCTAAAGAGAAAAGACGGAGATCAAAGAGATGCTTTCATGACAGGATGTTTGCAGGAGTAACTCTTAGCAGATGAGGCCTTTAGCTCCCTGAGTACAGCTGTTCAGATTTACTGAGCCTCGGAATCTGCTTCATTCGACATAAGAGTCATTTATTGAGGTGTTACCAAAAAAAACACAAAGTCTAATGAACTGAAAGGTGGCCCGTGATGAGCTGAACTGAGATATGTCATGTAATCAATGAGCTGTTACACTCCTCAAACTAAGCCTGCTGTGTATGATCAGTCTTAGGGTCTGCACTTTTGAGCTGAGGTGTATTTTTAATGAAACGCATAGATTGTGTATTTTATTGCATCTGTTATTCTTACTGAAAAAATTACTACATTTACATGTTCAGTATTACTACTACATCTTCTAACTTTCTTGCCCATGAACACACAGAATCTGCTCATGCTGAACTCTGCTGAAAGCTCTAGATTTCTGCAGAACTGATACGCCTGTCATTCTCTAAAGTTCTATGCTTCCTTGTAACTCTTTGGGAAAAAGGTTCAGTGTGGTTCTATATAGAACCCTAGGGGTTTTTATTCAATTTTAAAGAACTCTTTATGCCAAAAAAAGTTCTATATAAGGAGAAACATCTTAAATGATTGATAATGCTTTAATGTTTAACAGCTTATTTCAGTTTTTTTTTTTTTCTAGTGATAAAGTATAAAAAAATGAATTAAATGAATTAAAACAAATTAATTAAAACTATATGCATAAAATGATCCCACGATGGTTACCCCTAAAAAGTTCTACATGTGAAGTGCCTGACAGAAGCCTTTAAGGTTCTGTACTCATAGAACAAACAAAGGTTCTACAGTATATAGAAAATTTATGAATTCATGAAAACTAAATCCATAAACCCTTAAAAGTTTCTACATACGAAGCACTTGAAAGAACCCTCTAGGGTTCTTGAACCTTTTCTTCTAAGAGTGTGCTTGTTTATTAAACATTAAGGCTCATTTAATAATGCTGACAGCTATCAATAAGGGTCCAGTTCTCTCAGTTTTATGTGTTTTACCATATTCCAATCCATGCTCATAGGTGTTTGTACAGTGAGGTTGGGATGCCGATCACATTCATAATCTGGGATGGTGCTGACAGTTTTCTGACCTCCATATTATGCATGGTTCAGTGTCACATTTCAGTCCTCTTGAACGATTGTGTATGTAACCTGCTCCATGAGTGCAAACGAGAGATCAAACTAGGGCAGTGAAACACTGCATAAAGACTCTAAGCACACATTAAATCCTTCTGGTTTAAACTTTCAGCCTCTGACATTTTAAGGTGGATGGAGACATGATATACAGTATAATTTTGAGGGAGAATTTGAACTTTACATAAAAAAAAAAGAAGCTGGGTCAAATCCTAAGTAAATCAAAGCATTGAAAGCATTTCTCACTTTCACTGTATGCCTTTAAGCAGTGCTGCAGTAGTGTTTTCTGTAACTCCAAGGTCATACTGTAACCCTTTCCCCTTTGTGTATTGGCAGGCGCACTGTCCCATATGGCATGTCAAGTTATAGAGGCTCCCAGCGGGTACGGCGTTCTGCTGAGGGCAGCGTAGGAGGTCAGCGCTGCGCGTGTGCTTTACACAGCGACCAAGAGTGCACCACTTTCTGCAGTCAGAGGTAATAATAAACCCTCAAACCACTAAAATACCAACAGCTCATTGAAAAAATGTGCCTCTACCTACATTTTTTTCAAAACTCCAAAAAACAAAACAAAGCTTTACATATAATTCACTGCAGTTTTCAGTTGAAATGAAGAGTAGAGGCAGTAAAATACCGAAAACTTACAATTCCATTTTGTATTTTTACATTAAGTATGTAATTAATGTTCTATTTTTTAAAACCAAGTATAAATCTCATTAATTTAGTGTTTTGTATATATTTTTACTCCATTATAACTAAAGGCAGTAACCATTTAAACAATATATTTTATTTGTAAACAAATGTTCAGCTGTTAATATTTTTGGATCATCAGTCATCAAGCTCAATAAACACTGATCACAGATATGAAGATGTACCTTTAATTTCACCAAGCTGACTGCTCACTAAAACCCCCACAGTCATCATGTTTTCAGGCCATTTCAAGTTTGATTTTGACGTGACATAAAGTGGTGATATCTAAGTGGCTTACTTACTCTAAGCTGTTTACTTACATTTTAATTAATACTTCCATTGACGCTGACCATTCAGGCTGATTCGAAACGCAAATGAAAATAAGAGGCAGGATTTATCGCACAAACCAATCATATCCAATCATAACTGATCATATCTAATCATAGCACGATGGAGGCATTGCCTCTTCTCACGTGACTTTCCCCCATTTATTCTCAATTACCCCCCACTAAACCCAGCGCAGGCTTTAGGGGGTCTGTTAAAACTCAATGGGCTCAGAAGAGGCACTCCTGCTATACCTTTACCGGTGACTTTTATGCTTTTTAATGTCACATTTTGTAATATTTGCATTGATTTATGTTTGTAATATGGATTTTTTTCTCATCCAATTTTTTGAGGAGGCACTGTCTCCCTTACCTCCTCGGAGGAAATGCCCCTGGTTGTGCGTTATTTTCAAAAAAATGTAATAGAGCGTTAACCTTTTAGTGCCATTCATTTCCAAACTGCCACAATATAACTACCAACATAATAACATTGCCAGATTCACATTCGTCTGTTTCAGATGAAACTAAACATGCTTTTAGTGCCACTCATTGGACATGTCACTTTGAAAGTGTTACGAAATGTGCAAGAAATAACGTAATATCATTTAGCAGAAATGTCACCACAGGCACATTTTTCCTTTAAGCCTGGGTTTTGTGTCTAATGTGTATCTGAATGGGATGTGTTGATTCATATAGATTATGTAGTAATATAGTACAATTATTTGTGTCTTTATCTAAATAACTTCAAACTTTAGGCGCATACAATGTAACTCTTTTCATTAATAGAATTGAAAATAACTTACACCAGCTTTCGCTATCCCATCAATACTTTGTTTTCTTTTCCATTGTTCTCCTTCAGTAGGGGCAGATCAACATGATCATCCATTGGAGCACAGCTAAACTGATATTCACACATCTGTTGGACTGCCTCTTCATTCTTCTGTCCCAACACCTGGAGAATCACCTCAGAGAAAAGGTTCATGTCTGTCCAAAAGGAAGGCCATCAGAATTCCATTACGGAGAGGGAGAATTAAAGAGCTGAGTGAAGGAACAGAATGTTTTAGGGAGTATTTACGCTGTGATTGTGAAAGCATTACATAACAGCACCTAAGCTAAAGAAGAAGCAATGCATTGACCACCACTCTCAACGTGACCATGTGTGTCATATGCATTTAAGTGAAATGTCTGTGATGGTCTGAATTTGACTTGCCACTACAACCTGACTTCCAAATCAGACATGTATGGTGGGGTTGAATAAGCATTTTAATGCAGGATAAATAAACTTTTTAGACCAATCGCCATCATGTAATGGTAAATGACTTTCTTAAAATATGTCTTGAACAATATATTTAAAATAAAATGTACTGTACAGAAAACTCTTCATTGCAACATTGGCTTATTCTAAAAAATATGTTTGTATTTAATATGGTCTTTCATAATTTGATACGTGTATTAAGTGTCCTTGTGAGTATAAATAATTAACGAATAGACAAAAGGAAAATTCCTGGCTCTCTCAGAGCATAAAAGAAACCATGTATTTCATGACTAACCACAAGATGTCCATTTTAAATGCCACAATAATATACAACATATGAATAACTGTCTGAGATACAGAGTATATGCAATAGATTATATATTTATTACACTAACCAAACATTTTACAATACATTCTCCAAATTGAAATAAAATGACAATATTATATTATATTTCAAACCATTACAAGATAAACCATCCTTTATTTATTCAAAGCTTTTAGTCTTTTTTTTTTTTTTTTTTTGAGTCAAAAAACTTTGAGTCAAAGATGCTGATAAAATGCATTAACTGAAATGGATTGTGCCTGTTCTCACTTTTCACGGCTCACATTTGTGCAAAAAGTCCTGTAGAGATTCTCTGTTTATTATTAAATTAAAACCTTTTCTGTTTTTATATCCGTGAGTTGTATTATTGTTTGTTCCATATGGAGCTCAACTGTGAGCAACAAACATTAAACTAGAGAATGTTGAGATTATTCTGCTGAGCTAATTTGAAACTTGCGGCTCAAATGTAAAATTAATGCCTTCTGGCCTCAGGCTAGAATACATTCTCTCATTACTTCACAAAGGTACGTCTTATCCTTTCACACGGGGGGCCAGGCAAGAATTGTTTGCTGTCTTGGAATGTGCCCTCAATACACCCTCCTAACCGGGAAATAAGAGGTCATTTCCCATGGTGCATGATGGGAGAAACACACAGAGAAGTGTACATCAAAAACAGGTGTATCACAGTTCTCATCTAGAAATATTGTGTTCAAAGACAATAGGCTTTGTGATTTTACTTGTGATTTTACATTACTTCAACTCTTTAATATTGTGAAGATCAAGCCAAATAAGAATGACATGTGTTTCATTCATTTCAACATTTCACAGCTTATCTGTGTAAAAGCACTTTTTCACAGACATCTGTCTACAGCAATGGCAGTAAAACTTAATTTTATCTAAAATATGGTAGTTTAGTGAATGAGAAGGCTGGCCAGGCTTCAATGATCTAAAAACATACCAGTTTTTTAACTGTAAAATAAAATGAATGGGCATTTGGATCCTAAAGAGAAATATCTCAGTGTTCTACACACAACCTTTGAAAATATTGCATGTAATTGATGCAATAATGATGCGTTAATGAAAATGTCTTTTTGTTGGCTGCATGCTGATTTCAGGCCAGTACTCAAACATTTATTATACTCAGCTGACACAGAATGAACAATTTCTCAGATTTTTACAAGACCACCAAGGGACGACCATGAGTGAGGTTAATCCACATGAATCTATCACCAAAAACAAAACTCGTTTAACATGTGTTGAGTGAGAAATTTAGCATTTCTTTTCATATGACCATAGTGAAGCCTGACTGCAGAAAATCTCCCCGGGACACTCCATATTTTTCCTGGAGCATAGTTACTTTTTTGCTTGATGTGTCCCCTTCAGGATGACTTACTACATTTAAAGGCTGATTTTGGCTCATTGGCACATTTTATCTGCAGAGCATGACAAAGCTACTATAGCTAATATCTATAATAGTTTAAACAGAAACATTCCCATCCAAGAGATCATGCAATACATTTGTTACCAAAAGCTACATACTTACAAAACATGTCAATATCACTTTACTTCTCTGTAACAGATAAAAGACACAATTTTGCAATTAAAAGGTAACATTTCGGCACTCCTGTCACAAATTGATGTTTTATGGAGTCCTATTACATTCTTCTGTAGTGATTTTGGTCTAGCCTCACATGAGGGCACCACAAATGTAGTTATTTATAGTCTTAAATATTAATATTAATATTTTGCATTAATATTAATATTGAGTCAGATGATTCCTTCCAATATTTCGGGGCACCAGTCAAGGAGTCTACACTTCCATTCCACCTAAATCTTTCTGATTTATCAGAGGTTTTAAAAAAATCATGAAACATTATGTCCAAAACACATTCCACCTTTGTCACATTCTTGATTTCATGCTAAAAGATTCATATCAGGTGCTGCTGGTGTGAATCACATACGATCCATACACAAGAATCTTCAACCACATTGAAAAAAAAAAACATTTTCTTCCTCAATATTTTTGTCTTGTTTTCCATTACAAATATCTAAAAATTCTTATATCAAGATACATTTACTTGAGAAGCAAAATGACTTTTTGAAAAAATGTCAAAATTAAGTTTATGCTTAAAATAAGAACAAATATCTGGCAGTGGAATAAAGGGAAAACAAGATTATTTTTCTGACTCCATTGGCAGATATTTATTCTTGTTTTAAGGACAAACTCGCTTCATTTTGATACCTTTTTTTTTTTTTTTTTTTTTTCAGTAAACAAGACCTAATATATTTAGTCAATGTGCTTCTCAAGTAAATGTATCTTGATTTGAGAATATTTAGATATTTGGGTTACACTTCATTTTAATGTGTCCTTGTTAAGGCCAGGACAAACCAACCTGATGTCAAAGAACTAGCGACAATGGCTTGGTGTGTTCCGGGCTTTATATGTTTAAGTACTGAGTAATAATATAATTGCTATAGGGTTAGGAGTAGGGTTTGGTTTAAGGTTAGTTGCATGTAATTATGCATAATTTACTGTTACTACAATAGCACGTATATGTAACACGTAACAAAGACACTGAAATACAATGTTACTGATATTTGTACTGGAAAACAAGACAAAAATAATTAGGAAGGAAATCATTTTGGTTACAAGTTATTTCGATAGTCCATTTTAGACATTCTACTAACTATAAGTAATTTTGCAACTACATGTCAACTAACAGTCATTAGAATATTAGTAGACTGTTAGGTTAGGGTTCGGGTTAGTAGAATAAGTTGACATGTTGTTGCAAAGTTACTTATAGTCAGTACAATGTCTGTTGAAGAGCATCAAAATAAAGTGTTAGCAGATATTAAGCAGACAGTCTGCTAATACTCTAATGACTGCTAGTTGACATGTAGCTGAAAAGTTACTTATAGTTAGTAGAATGTCTAAAGTACTCTATCGATTTTTGATCATTGATTTTTTTGCAGTGAACATTAAATATGAATCACATTATTGCCTGTTTGATGGATCTGCTCATACACCATTCATCAGTTACTGTGGAGAACATCAGTCACAGAGGGGAGACTCTCACATAATAAAAAAAATAATGCGAATATGGATTCATTTGTACTCAGTGGGACCTAGACCATGAGAACACAAGAAAAACAATTCATCTTGAGCGCCACCTGTTCTTTCAACCATATTTTTAACTAATAAGATCTCCTGTCCCCTCATCTGCCTACAATAGGTCAAATAAGGTTCAACTCAAGATGACATTCATTCACCAAACAATAAGAGATGCTTCTCCGAAGATTTGCTGCAGTTATGTGCGGTTCGTTCACAGTTCAGAAAACGTTGTCATGCATTCACTACAAATAATCAAACCTGCAGAGGAATTCAAGAAAACCTGACCATATGGTAATATTGCAGTTGTTCACATTCAGTGTATAGCACAGTCATTTTCAACATGGTGTAGTTGTTCAAACAGCAGATATAGCTGTCCAGCTCAGTTTGTTTGATCATTAAGTGTTATACATCCACAAGTGAAAGCCAAAATAATAGCAATAGCCGGCCCCTAATGGATTGTAAGTCCATTCCAGCAGCCAAACTGTAGTCACGATATAACAGACAGCTTCATGTTGGTATAGTGGTTCATGTAATAATGAAGAGTTGTGAGCTTAAAAATGTATGTACTCGAGTGGTAATACTGTATGAACTAATAAGACTTGTTTTCAGAGAATATATCTTGAATTAAGTTTGTTTTTCTTACACCTAAATATTTTTTTCTTTCACAAAATGTTGTTCAATTTGTATGCTTAATAGGGTAGAAAATAGTTGTAACTACTGACTAAAATGTAACATTCTGTGAATATTGGGCTGAAATTTGCATAAAACTGAACATTTCTCAGATTCCAGCAGGACACAGCTTTTGGTCAAAATAGCAGTTCTAAACCCAGAATGTTATTAAGTAAATAAGTGCCTGTCTTGTTTTTCAGCACACTGCTGTGAGGTCAGAGGTAAGACTACTTATTGGTGGGTTTGGTCTCATGCCAAATTTCATTGAAAGTCATACATATTGCATTGGTTTCCCTTCTGATTTGGAAATAGCTGGGATTCAGTGTGTCAAACTGTGGGATACAGCAATCTATCAGATGTTCTGTAAGAAAAGTCAAGTAAACTATTGGCCTCATGAGGATTTATCTGCCAGGAATTTCTTTCATCCAGTTAACAAGTGGAGGTGAAGAAAGAGGAAAGGCTTCTTAGTGTCCACTGGGACGCATCGAATGGAAATGGCAACACAAGCAAGAGGAAATGTTTAGCTCTCCGCCTGATTGCACAAAACAACACAAAGCACTGGAAAGTCAGATTTTTCTTTTTTTATGAGAAAAATTAATTGCCAATACATCTGTTAGTTTAGTTTCAAGCAGCATTTAAATGTACAAGCAATTATTTAAACACATTTAAAATCAGTTTAATACATTTGCTAAGTAGTGTGTTTTTGATCCTGATATTCAAAACATCACAAAATGAAAATATCTTGAGATTATTAATAATGTTGATGTAGTTGTGAAAACGATCCCCATTCACACGGATCCGTGAAAACTAACATACACAACTAAAATAGCTGTATTCTGCTGCCAGGCCAGTAGTTTTGTAAAGAAACATTACGCACGTATAGACTGAACATGTAACATGCATGACATCACCGTTTCACAGATTCATGATTTTATAGTTTACATGGGGATGATAACGATATCATTTTTACAAACTTGCACTTCGAAACCAGTTTTCAAAAATTTGCATTTTCAGGCCCCCAAAATGGCGTTGTCGTGTGAATTACCATGGCACGTGGTGTCATGTAAACAGCCCTAACGCAGGTAAAACAGAAACCTCATGTGACAGGAACCTGAGCCTCAACGTAATACAGCGTTTACAGATATAGGCCTCATATATTTTTTTCACCAAAACATTCCGTTTACACATTTTTCTCAAAATTAGCTGGTTGTCTGTGATTTGGCTCATAAAAAGTGTTTGAGCATGGATCTGCGAGAATACTGCATTTGACAAAATTCACAATTGATGCAATATTAATAAATAGCTACAGTTAAAATATACAAGACACAATTGTATAAAATTCAATTGTTGTGGATTAAATTTATGTTTGATATTTCAAGAGCTTAAAAAGGCCTGTTCTTTTGTTTTGTTAATGTGGTAAAGTCTCCAGAACATATATGGTATGCCTCCCAGTAATTTGGCAAAAAGGTGCTCTTTGAGTGTCACTGAAGTCAGTTAACTGCTCATTTGATTCTTTCAGGGCAAATGTAAAGCACCCCTTAAAGGAACGTTGGATTGCTGACATTGCAGTTGCTGTAAGCTGAATGGTAATGTGGATGGATGCATCTAAGGCTTTTGTTACCAGATAATATACAGCAGTAAAAACGGGTTGATTTAAATGCTGCCTGACAGGTTTTCAAGACTTGAGGTTAATGCTCTACAATTGAAGTAAACAACTGCACACATGACTGTAGGTTATCTTCTGAATTGTGGATCTTGTGAAACACTCTAAAATGGTATCATTTCAACATCTATGTTTCCATCCATTTAACGTGTCACAACACTTTGTCATTTGTCTTGATTTCCTTCATTTGTAATTCATCTCAAAGAGTGTCATTGACTTTTCACTGCAGGTGTAACATTGGCACCCCTTTGATTTGACCAAACAATTTAAGGCAGAAAATAAACTTGAAACTTTTAAATGTAAACTTTTAATTTTGAAATGTTTAGTCACTGATTAAATGTCTTTTTCCAAATGTCATCAGGATTCAAACAGCAGTAATCTTATGGGCACCCGCCCATCTAACAAAATATATTATAAGAACGTTTTGCTAATGATTCCATTAAGATATTAAAGCATTATTTCCTTTAATTTAATTTGATCATTTTGAAACATTGTGGCAATGTTACTTTTGAATGTTCTTGGAACATTCTGAAACAAGTAGTAACATTTTAAATAGTTAATGATTATGAACATCCAACTAAAACATTTCAGAAAAAAATGTTCCATGAACAATGTATAGATAATGTTTTTGTAACTGAGCAAACATTCTATTACCATTACTGGAAGAACATTTGTTCATAACTGAGAGAACCTTGCCAGAACGTTCCCAGTTCCCTGTTAAATGTGAAGTGTAATTTCTGTGCCGCCAGCAGCACCAAACACAACTGTTGCTCTCACACCATTGGTTGAAAATATGCTGCTAAATCCCTCCCAGTCTGGCCATTTAAACACACAGACTCAAATTCCATTTGGTGCCACAAACTGCACACAAATTACGCATATCACCTTTAACAAATTAAACTTCTGATCCTAATAACTCTTGTCAACATATGTAGTTGCATCTGTTGCATTTGGCTGTTGTTCATTTTGTTGGCTCGTGGTCTCACAGATTCAGGGGTGGGTCTCCCAAGTGCTCTCCTGACATTTGATTTGCAGCCGTATAGTGATGAAGCATGACATAAAATGTGTTTGTAACATAAATCAACAAAACACATGGTGGTGTGTTTCCTTTCATTCACAATCAAAGCCTAATTAAAAGGTCTTTGGAGTTTAACATTGAACAAATGCTAAATAGCATAATAAAGATCAGATCCAATCATCCAATCTTCACTTCTTTTAAGAACATTATTTTATCAATCTCTTACGAATGGCTTGTCTGTAAACTTGCGCATCTCATGCTTTATTGACTGCATGTTGTATGACGGGTCTGAGCATCTCTAGAAACAAATCACCAGTGGTTTAAGAAACAGACAAACAGGGCATGCATTCAGGACATTCAGGCAGACTTAACAGACTTTGCAAAGACACTGGGAAATAGTAAGCTTATGCATTCCACCAGGTACTGTTTGGCACTATGGCAATATGTGCATACAGATGTGTTGCGCTTTTGCAGCCAGAGAAAACAGAATATAATAATTAATTCAGTGGGAGATAAACATTCCAGTACTTCTGGGTCATGGCTGAAACAGGCATTGATGATACAGAGCATGTTCAGATTTGAAACAGCATCATTGACAGAATAAAGTAGATGCCAGACCAATGTTATTCACTTACTTTGCTTGAAGTTATGTGTTGCGCATGTAATCATGAATTTTTTTTTTAATTTTTTTTTTTTTTGAACTGGCAACTAAGCCAAGATCCTGGCATTGGTTCAGCTCATTTTTATTTATTTATTTATTTTATTTATTTTTTATTTATTTTTTTATGTAAAACTTAAAAGTTTGCATAGTTATTTATGGTAGGGGAAGATATCCCCTTAAGAAAAATGTTGAGCATGTTTTAACCCTAATGTTTTAAAGTTGTAATGTAATGTGAAATACTAAATCTACTATTCTATTTAAAATAGTTTTTTGACAATTGAATAACTGAACAACTGATGACAGAAATAAAGATTAATCTGAAATGTACATTTATTCTATTCTTATATACAGTCATACTATGAATATAAATACATATTTAATTGCCCATTTTTTAACTGAAGATATGTCAGTAGCAACATTATGAATTGAAATTAACCAATAGGTTTTAATAAATAGCGATAATCTCTGAAATGTACATTTTTGAAAAATAACTAGAAACTACTTAAGTATTAAATTAAAAAATTATAACAACACGCCATACCCCAAATTATTTACTATAATTAATTTAATTCAATTATTTTGGCTGACTTAAATTTTATTGTTGCCATGACTTAAAATCTGAAAATCCAATAACCTATGTATCTTATGTAACTTATTTAAAATGAAAAGTTTTACCAACAAAATTCAAAATCACATGAACAAAATCACATGAACACTCAAAATGAGTCAAAATGTACAGATAAAAACTCATTTAACTCCTGAACACTTAACAAAACTGATCATGTAGAGCAGACAAACAAACTTTCACTAACACCACAAGACAACATGATCACATTCATTATTCCTGCTCTTAAAACCTAAAACAATTTTTCAGAGAAGGTCTGTTTGAAGTATTCTTCCATCTCACCTGCTGTGCTTTTTCTATTATGATAAAAACAGACTGTATCGTAATAGAAAAGCTGAATTGACATACATGTTCCAATTTGTTTGGTGTTGTTGGTGATTATATTGTTATCACTGTGATTGTTGTAGGATGGCCTGAGTAAGATCAAAATTTCATTTAAATTATTGTGTTCAAATTTTAGCTTTTTTTCTGGAGAGAGACTTTTAGATATCTACTGGTAAACACATTTGTAGAAATGTATATTTAAGCCTTGTGCATATAATTGAGTATCTGTTCCAAAAGTTAACACCAAAACTATTTCCACACGCCCTACTGTAACACCTTCAAAACAATTAAAACCTTTTTTAAAAATCCTCCATTGCCAGCCATACAAACAAGGTGCTTAACAAAGGCGTCTCTCCTGAGTTGAGTGCAAGGAAATCTTCCACAGAAAATTAGGAATGTTTTGCTCATGAGAACCAAAATCTACAAGAATTGAGTTGGTAGTTTAAACATTAGATTCGACACTGACATCCAAAAAACACAGTGTTGTTGTTGTGCCACAGAGCTCAAGGCCAGTGTTTTTACAGGTCAAAATTAGCAAGGTCCAGGTTTGTCACTTAGGTTCATGAAGTGTAAAATGATTCAAGTGTACGTAATGTATGATTCATGAATAT
The DNA here is from genome assembly GCF_019924925.1 of Ctenopharyngodon idella. Classification (NCBI taxonomy): domain Eukaryota; kingdom Metazoa; phylum Chordata; class Actinopteri; order Cypriniformes; family Xenocyprididae; genus Ctenopharyngodon; species Ctenopharyngodon idella. The sequence goes on along the minus strand of NC_067230.1, from coordinate 17,034,823 downwards.
CATATGAATGAAAGAAGAAATGATGACATCATCAGAGATTTAGGGCCAGCTTGCACCAGCGTAAACCCTCTTTTGCCGTTAAAAAAAAAAAAGAGTATTTACTAATGACACCCAGTGAAAAATTAGCGCTGAAAAGGTGTGGACACGGTTATTTTTGCAGCTGAACTTATTGCATATACATTTGTAGGAGTTTCCCTTTCAAACCCAAAATTTATGGGAGGAGAGTATTTAAATGAATCACGCAAGGTGATTTACTGATGTTTGCGCTCGTCAATTAACTGACGTTTGCGCCATTTTTAACCGCCCCCCCCCCAAAAAAACCCTTCTTAAACCAGACCCTAACTGGTAGATTGCGTTGGTCATTATGGAAGTCGTCAGTAGATCAAGCGCAGAACTTTCCACTCCCATCGGCGCTTTTTTGGAACTGCGCTCTCACGCTAATTTGCCCTGTTTAGTAAATCTGGCCCTTAGACTGCTTCATAGTACAGTTCTCAGGAAACCTGACTCCAGTCAACTCCTGATCCCTTCACCCCATTATTTTCTTCCTCTCTGCACTCAATGACAGTAAAGACAAAAGATCCTTGTCTTCAGGTTCTGTCAACAGGTCTCTCCTGTCAACATGCTGTTAGCATGCAATGGAACAATTTCTTGAGTCAGTTCTTAACTATATATTATACAATACCATTCAAAAGTTTGGGATCAGGAGAATTTTTATTTATTTTTATTTAGTTTATTTAAAAAAAATTAATACTTTTATGCATTACATTGTTCAAAAGTGACAGTATAAGGTCATATTAAAATAAATGCTTTTCATTCTAACTTTCTAATTACCAATGAATCCTGAAAAAAATATATAGTTTCTACAAAAATCTGAAGCAGAAACTGTTTTCAACATTGATAATAATCAGAAATGTTTCTTGAGCAGCAAATCAGCATATTAGAATGATTGTGACACTGAAGACTGTAATGATGTATATATATATATATATATATATATATATATATATATACACACATTAATTCCTTCTTTTTGTTCTCTCTCCACCCTACTATCTTTATTAAACTATAATTGAAAAGTTAAGATTTTTTTAATATAATTTGATAGCATACAAATGTTGGAAACAGCGTGACCTAAAATGTGTATAAACTTCACCTGATGTGAATATTTACATTTATGATGTACTAAAATTCAAAGTGGCCATCAAACAGAGTTCGTCAAAACACTGAACAGCAGCCAGGGATCCCAGCAGTGACCCGAAAAAGCTTAAAAAACAAAGACAGCTACAATGATTTAACAATGATTTATACCTCAGATGTTTCATTCCAGAACAATACAGATGTTTATATGAAAAACTACATTGGAGGAATTTTTTTTTTTTTTTTTTTGACACACAGGTGCAGGTAAATGGCTTGACTATGTGACCTAGGTTATTGGAAAAATTACAGGATCACATTTCAAACCACAACACATTAAACTACAATGTCAACCTGTTTATTTATTTATTATTTAGTTGAGTGGTGCATAACTTGTTTAAATAACAGCGCTCTCCAACCTCAAGAGTTCATTTCCTTAGGATCATTAAGTCCAGAGTTTGGCTGCATGGCGTTCAGAGAAAGAAAGGCTGAAGGCCCCGAGGCAGAAGGTTAATATGGTCTTTTTGCTTGCAGAGTGAAACAGGAAAAAAGTTCCCAGGTTGGTTGTTCATCACAGCAGGAGTAATGGGAGAGAGTTATGATTTATGTTTCTGTAGAGTAAGGACATAAGTAACTTGACTTGACTATAGGTCTATTCCTACTTTCCACTGTGGGAGTTTTTCTGCTTAATGAAGTGAACAGTGACGAAAAGCAACACAGTTGTTAACAAAAGAGTTAAATTAGTACTAAAAGGAAAAACTCCCTTCTTTACGGATGGCAAGCCAAATTTGTTTACCCTTATCCTAACACAATTAGTCATTTTAAAACATACGTCATAAATTCTGAGAGCCATTAAAAATGATTATTGCAGTGCTCAGAAGAGACGGTTCAGCTTCCCTCAGGTCTGTGTGTGTCTCCACAAAGGCTTACAGCACAGCTCACACAATTTGTAATGAGAATGCCATTGCCAATAAGCATTTCCAAGGAGATCATGCGGGTCTGGGAAATATTAAAATTGTTTGAAGAGTTGCAGTCTCCATTATGCAGTTACAGCTGTGTTTTCCTTACAACTAGATGAGAAGGGTTAACATTATTTTCCTTAATTGTTATTTTCCTGCTTCATCCCATTTCTTGGTTCATTTTCTTCAGCTTGTTAGTTTAGAGTTTTTTGTTTTGTGGTGACACTAAGCTGTCAAAACATCTTTTAGACTTTTACTGATAAGGACTGTGAGATGTCTGAAATCCCGCTCTAGGAGAAGGAAATTAGCAGCATTTTGAGATGGTGTCAAACTAATCCTCTGGAAAAGTATATCAGATATCCTACACTCACTATACCGTCTTCCAGCCTCCATACTAACTAACAAACTTCTCATTTGCAACATTGAAACTTTTATTGAACGGAATTGAATCAACATTGAACTGACTCAAAATGAATCTTTTATTTCGAATCAGTGGTTCGGAGCGTCAAATTCACGTGATTTCAGCAGTTTGGCAGTTTGATACGCGATCCAAATCACTGATTTGAAACAAAAGATTCATAAAGCTTCGAAGTATTAAGGTAGAACCACTGTACACAGTGAGAGGTTCGGTGTCATTGCTGTCTATATAGAGGCCTCACTGAGCCATCAGATTTCATCAAAAATATCTTAATTTGTGTTCTGAAGATGAACAAAGGTCTTACGGGTGTGGAACGACATGAGGGTGAGTAATTACATTATTTTAATTTTTGGTTGAACTAACCCTTCAAGACAAAATGAATACCAGGTAGCTGTCAGTTTACTGTTAATTTACTAAAAATAGCCAAAAGCAGAAAATCCTGAAACGCAGGAAGTTAACTTAACCATTGTCTGCAGCTGCGTCTCATTTCGAAAGCTGCGTCCTCTGGAGGTCACATTTGAAGGCTGCATAAGTCATCAAGTATGTCTTATTTAAGAAAAGTAACCATAATAAAATTGACTGTTATTCCTCTTGAGGTGTAAAATACTGTAATTTCTTTCTTACTTTGCAATCTAACAGTTACTTTTCTTAAATAAGACCACCTCGATGACGAATGCAGCCTTCAAATGCGACCTCCGGAGGACGCAGCCTTCGAAATGAAATGCAGCATGCATGTGTAGGTAGAGTGAGGTTGGTGACCTTGACCTGTCTGTAGCTTTAGCTAGGCGCGGCTTGTTGGGTTTCTGTTAGTCTCGCACAGCCAGGCCTTCAGTCAGACGGCAGAAGGTCTGGACCAGCAGCTTTCACTGGCTAAAGACCGCCGAAGAGGCCGTCTGACTGACAACCGATCACAGTTCATTTTGTTAAAAGGATTAAAAGAAGAAATTACTTTCATAATGTAGTACTGAAATATATAGTAGACACAGGGATAGGAAAACAAATCTGATAGGTCACAAAAATTAAAACATACAGATATAAATGGGAACGCACATGCTGGGTTTTTTGGCATGGGAGCTGAACACGCAGCAGCCAGAAATACAGCACTGTGTGAATCCGAAATAATAAAAGAATAAAGGCGAAACTATCATCCATGTAAGAAAAGAAACAGGTATGTGCCTATGGTGCAGAATACGGCAACACTCCAAAGAAGAAGTTTGTTTTGTTTATTGTCATGTTTAGATGCGTGAAAATGTAAAGTCGATGTCTCTACAATAACAGACTGGTGTGCAACCAATAAATCATTCATTCAAGAATGTTGTGCAAATTTAATGCAACAGTGGTGCATCACTCTCCAAAAATTTGGAAGATCCATTTAGTTGATCCTGAGTTTAGTTGAGCGCTTACATTGTCACAGCTGTAAACATGACGGCTTTCTTCTTACATAAGGGGGTTTGGCATAACAACGGTCTAGGCAGATCATTAAAGAATTCAAGCAATCAGATGACGACTTTGAAGTGTTTCCCATTTTGTGTGCCTTAAATATCAGATGTTCAGTCAATGGTCATCTGAGACTAGGTTTCTGTAAGAACCAATCAATCCTACAGGACAAAAGACAACGGCGCACATCAAAAGGTTATTGCAGACTTTTCAAAAGAGTTGTGCCAGTTTGTTTGTTTGAGTACATTCCATCACCACGTAGTCTTCTGAGGGCATTTGTGTTTGGTGTCTTTGAAAAAAGTTCACACGCTTTCAGAGGTCACACACACATCTCACAGAGTTAAGTAATGAAGACATCATAAACACTACATTGGATATTGAACATTGTCTCCAGTACCACGGCACAATGAAAACAGCAAAAGCTCTCAGCAAGAAGGATATTTCAGTTTTGTTGGGCGGGTGCGGATGAATAACAACTTACTGCAAGGTATTCACCCCAGGCCCCAAGCGTATTTGGACATCAGCATTTGAAGGGAACTCATTGTGAGAAGGGCTCTAGCAGCAATAAATGCCACTGAGGGGCAACCAAGGGGCAAGAGTGTTTAAGTGTTTTATAAAGACTAGCCAAGGCCTACATCTACACATCCACAATAAACATCTCATCTTACAATTCCAGAAGCCCTCACACTAAGGTCGAAAAGCATTAGGGACGTGTTTAAACTACCGCAACACTATAACACTTCTGCCAAAACCAGAGTGGCATTCCTCATGAAAGTCTGTGGCTGGGTGTCATTTACGTAATTCTATTGCTTGTTACCTTTCTTGTTCTTTAAGAATAAAAAGGAGAATGACAATAACTGTTTCACACAAGAAAGAATTTTTCAATTACTTCCAAAAACTTGCAAAGCCTCTTGTTTGCACATAGAAACTCAATGAATCCCAGGATGACGGCCCTTCGAGAATTTGCTGGAGTCGGACAAACGCAGGCTAAAGAAATACAATCAAAACAGAAGGTTCAAATCCATGTCCATCCCTGCAATGTGAACTGTGATTTTTGAGACCTATTAGATGCATACCAATGTTGAAATGCAATTTTATTTTCATCTCATTTTCAGTCTAGCATGAAGGAAAAGTTAAAGAACTGTTTTCATGCCTAATGCTTTCTCCATAACTCAAGGTTTGGCTTCATTCTGAGGCTGTATTGTGTTATTAGAATGTCATCCAAGTTTTGATTTAGGAGTTACATTCAGATCACCTATGATGCATTCAAGACGGAGGTCATTTTCTGATAATCTGCATTCTTTGTGGTGTTTTCATCTACATTAAAACTAAATACTGACATTCCAAATACCATGACAGCACAAGATGAGCCAATAACCTGAAATGCAAAGCGTTTGAGTAGAAACACACTAGTAGCCTATTCTTGTTTGAGAAGGTGCAGACCTTCGTCTGGTGTTCATAAAGTTTTGATTTATGATTAATCTTAGTGGGGAAATGCAATAGTGGTTTTAATTCGCTATTTTCCCTCATACTACCACAAACAATTAGCCTCAGTGCTTTTGTGGTATGTACACTGGTTAATGTCATCGGCTTCCATTCTTCTGGGAAGGCTTGCCACTAGACGTTGGAACAGGGCTGTGGGAATTTGCTCCCATTCCGACAGGAGCATCAGTAAGGTCAGGCAGTGATGTTGGGCTCACCGTTTCCATTCATCCCAAAGGTGTTTAGTGAGACCAGTCGAGCTCTTTCTCAATGGATTCCTTAATGGAGCCCACTTTGCGCACATTGTCATAAAGAAACTCTTCTGAAACTGTTTTAAGTTTGTAAGTGCACAGTTCTCTAGAATGTCATTGTAATAAAATGATTTTCTTCCTCAGTATTTTGCTATGAAAGTCAATGGCTACTGTCTACTGTTTGACTAACAACATTCTTTAATAATGACAACATTTTCATTTTTGGGTGAACTGTCCCTTTAATTTAAAGTGAAAACACGTTTATTTTTCTAACCCCATTGGTAGACATTTTTTTCTTGTTTTAAGCATAAAGTCACTTAATTTTGATATATTTTTCAGAAAACAATACTTGTTATCTGTGATTTTGCTTCTCACGTAATTGTATTTTGATTTAAGAATGTTTGGGTATTTGTACTGGAAAACAAGACAAAAATACTGAGGAAGAAACTTTTTGCATTGTGAGATTCAACTGCTGGAATTAATTGGCCTGGTTATCAGAAGGTGGTGTCCACATACCTTTAGCCATGTAGTGAATTTATACAAAAAAAATGTAAATAAACTCAGAAAAATACAACGGAGCTAGTCTTTAGTTTAGCCTGAATTTTAAATGCTTAATAACAGCAGGATTTCTCGAGCCTGTCAAGCTCTTAAACACTGAAGAAAGACAACAGACAAGTCCAAAGAAAGCTGCATGGAAGATGATGAATTGATTTGTAATTATTTGTCAAAGTTTTGACAGAACTGTTGTCTACAGTCTCACAAGGAAAATAAGATTGTTACTTCATAATTCAGAAGCCAAAAGCAACAGTATTTGACTCAACAACTGAGACTAAGAATAAATGCTGTAGAAAAAACATTTGCTTTTAGACAACTGTTCTGCCATCTTATCTGGAAATACCTTCCATATTTAATAAAAACCTGGGCATTTTCTTCAAGCTATTCACGATTTGGGTCTCTAGTTGTATGTTGAGTAATGCAGCAAACAGACAGCAAATATTTGCGGTCTTCTACTCAAAGTTGCCCTTTGGCAAGTGCAGTGTTTAAATTATATGTTTGTAATAATGGGGCACAAATAAAGCAGGAACAGACAGTCTCAGCTTTGACTCATCTCTGCGCAAACTTGATGGTATTCGATCATTATGATTGTACACATCATGGCCCGAGAGCTGATTTGTTCCTGGCCATCCTCCGTGTTAATGGGAGTGTAAAGATCTCTGTGTCATAAGAACAAGTCTTTATCGTTAAACATCACAGCAGTATTTTTGCACATAAAATTAGGCCGGCTTTGCATAACTGTATGTTATGAACCTGTTGAATGTGTTTTCACATGTCGTTCTCCTCTAGTGGAATGTCTTGTTTTGGAGATTATATAACTGAGAACAGACTTCTGTTTCCCACCTCATTCTGACTCATGAATTCATCACACTGGATGGCATCCAGGACTGTACCACTGCACGCAACCTGGAAAACCATCCTCTGCCATTTAAACTAACCCTGCTAAAATGTGACCTCTCATTCTCATTCTGCTTATTTTAGATCAGAGTTTTAGTGGAGAGTTTCACAGCGACTGTCTGTACATTAAATGATCCCTGTTCACACAAGTACATTGCAACAACCATAAAAACACTACAAAGACTAAAGAAACACTGCCACCTAGAGTCAGAGAATCGTCCGTGCAATAGAATGGCTCCTTGGATGTTAAAGGTTCTTCATAGAACCATAAATGGCAATAAAGAACTTTTATTTTTTTAACAGCGTATAGACCTTATGTACCAGAGAAACGAGCGCGCAGCCATCTTTAGAATTTTGTGTTTGAACTTCTGTTTTTGCATTAGCTCTGTACATTTCTATGGCATCGCTGAAACAGATGTCATAACAAGTAGACTGGGAAGATTTTAAACTGAGTGGTTCATTCCTAATGCTGTGGAAATGCAAACCGGAAGACAGAACACAACGAGCGCAGCGCTGGAAAGGGACGGGGCTACAGCTAGGTTCTTGTTTAACTGCTGATAAAAATCACCACCTTATTCCTGAAGAGCGTACTGCGTTTTGAATTATGGGTGGCACTGCCGGTTTGAGGAACTTCCATTCAAAAAGACTGAAATTAATCATTTCAAATAAGGTTGCCCTACAAATAAAGCTTATCTGTCAGTTTGACTAAATGAGCCGTCCATTTTCCTTCACGTTTTATTTTCAGACATCATGAGAATAACGTAACGCTCGGTATTTTAACGTGACATGTTTTAACAAGAATATGGCAAGAGCTCTTTTCAGTCGCTGCATTCTTTTCCTTATGATTTTTTTTTCCTTTTGCATTCCACTATAATAGTATGAAAAAAGACAACATATACTGCACATTTGTGGTCTGTTCTCCCAATTTAATTTATGATACATCCCATTAATAATTCACTGGAATGCACAAAGAATCTCTCGTTTTTCTCCTCATGTCTCTTTCCAGGTTTGTTTTCACAGGTAAATACAATTTATCATCTGTCAGAATGACAGAAATCACTTTGAGATAGTAGCACACAATGCTGAAGTTAATGAACATTTTTGATTAAGGCAACGTATGTTACATAATACAGATATAAATTACTACAGTGATATTTAACCCGTCCGTAATTGCTGTGGTCAGAATTGCACTTTTGGGTTATTCATGATCTGTTGAAAGTACCTTGTTGATGCTTTTACACTTTTAAATGTCCTTTTAATGTTTGATGGTTGAAGGGTGAGTAGAATAATGTCATCTCATTGTACCACGTTTAAAAAAAAGAAAAAAAAAAAAAAAAAACAAGTATTATCGCATTCATAGAGCGTTGAGTTACACCCATAATTCATGCAAAGCATCATGGGGCGTCGGAATAAGGTGGAAACACTATTTATGTTGCCAAACTAAAGGAATCATTACTATTATCAGCTCTGAACTTAAAATCAACTGAAAGCAAAAATCATAAAGTGATGAAACATTGAGTTTACTGAGTAAAAAGAATACATTGTCAATTTAGAACATGTAAATCACACATAATTACACCAGAAATAAGCATGTTAATGGGTTTTCAGACACTGCCGACAAGTACTGAATTTGAATTTGTTTGTTTGCTATGTAGAATCTATTTTTTTTTGCATTATGCTCTTCAACAGTTCAGTTTTGCTTCTCATTCCACAAAACACAAGCAAGACCTTTAAACACAATCAAAATAAAAGCACTGAATGATGAAAAGACCGTGTGAGCCAGTCACCAAAAAAAAGAAAGAAAGAAGCGAAGAGCTTGCATTGGTCATCTGCGGAGTCAGTAAAGTCATGGGTGGTTTGCGTTTACTTCAGTTCAGTGCAAATGTTTCCAGGTTCAAGACGAATATCATTTCTTAAGGAGGCTGTTAATCGCCTTCATCTCATCATTGCTCAGAGGGGCAAGGTTATATCCTCTCAGCTCAGGCTTACCTGTGCAGGAAACAGAGAATATTAGATGCTCCCACATCTACTAATATTTCACGACAGTAACCTGACTCTGGCAGAAAATACAGAGTAGATATTTACTACACACTGACCTAAAGATGAGGTTTTAAACATGCCAAAGTATGAATGAATCAGGACGGTAAGGCAACTCTACCTTGTATCTCATTGAGACGATTTACTTTTGCTTTTAGCCTTTTGCGGAGGTCAGTTATTTCCTTGTCCAGCTGTTCTTGGTCTGTTGAGAACAATATAACATAAATAACAGCAAGCGGCCAAGTAAACATGTATTATATGGTTGAAGAAGGCATGCTCACCTTTAAGGATCATGGATCTGGTGCGCTCTTTGGGGAATTTGATGAACATATTTCCAAAACACACCTTAACATTATCTAGATTAGATTGGATTACACGTTATTGTCTTGTTCAGAGGCAAAGCATCAAATTAGCATCCAACCAGAAGTGCAAATAGCAATAAACTGTTTAAAGCAGTGGTCTCAAACTCAGTTCCTGGAGGGCCACAGCTCTGCACAGTTTAGCTCCAACCAGCTCCAACTCACACCTGTTTGAAAGTTTCTAGTAATCCTGAAGACCTTGATTAGCTGGATCAGGTGTGTTTGATTAGGGTTGGAGCAAAACTGTGCAGAGCTGTGGCCCTCCAGGAATTGAGTTTGAGACCACTGGTTTAAGGCAGGAACACACCAAGCCGACGCTGATGAACTAGTGCCGACGAAAGCAGACTACGGGGTTGGCTCACGTTGGCAGCGTCTGGGTCCAAAGTTGACCTGACACACCAAACCGACACTCAACAGCCAACGGCCAAGTAGCACGTCCGTTCTGCGCCTGCTTAAGATGAAATGCCGACGGTGCGGAACACACTGAGAAAACTTGCCCGACAGCCGACCGTCGACTTGGTGTGTTCCTGCCTTTAAAGTGTTAGTTCACCCAAAAATGTAATTTTTGTCATTAATTTCTCACCCTCATGTCGTTCCACACCCGTAAGACCTTCATTCATCTTCAGAACACAAATTATGATTACTAGGATGTCTTTAGTACCTTTCTGGACCTTGAAAGTATTGATTATATTGCTGTCTATGGACAAGTCATATCTCTCGGATTTCATCAAAAATATCTTAATTTGTGTTCCAAAGATGAACGAAGGTCTTACGGGAGTGGAACAACATGAGGTTGAGTAATTAATGACAGAAATTTTCATTTTTGGGTGAACTAACCCTTTAAGTAATATTATGTTTCAAATAGTATCAGGAAGAGCCTCCTGAGATCCAGACATTCTACTGATTAGTGTCTGAATTTCTTTAAGATCATATATGCCTTATACTGTATCATCTTAGATATTAAATACATAAAATGTGTTTGGGCATTAGGGTCATGATAACTTTCTCTTCTGGGTTAAAAACAAATGTCTGACATCACAATAAAAAGAAATATAAATAAAGACTATTACTATTAAATAAATACAATATATTCTTATGAAACTTTAGCAATTTTTAATGCTGGATTTTTTTCCCCATTAGAGGTTGCCCCAAAAACACATTAATATATACACTAACACTGTATATATAAATCATCATGTAATATATTTCATAACATAGATTTAATGCTTATCAAATACAGACACTAATTGATGTATAAACTACAGAAATACATGTAACCATATTTTATAAACATCTAAAAACCTAAACGCTAATTTCTGAAATATGACATAAATGCGAATGCAACACATAAAATACGTTTGACTGTCGGACAACAATAATCAGATCACATTCTCTGACAGGCTACGCACGTAATAAACAATATTTTGGACTTGCCGTTTGAGGAATGATTTCGTAAAGCGCTGAGAGCTTCTCGATTTCTGTTTCTCCGCAAATCCAGATCCACTATCTGTCAATATTTAAGCGACAATTAGTTTACACTATTTTAGCGACACTTCTTCTTCCACTACAACTTTTTATATAATTCTAACGTACCTGTTGTTTGTCAGAAAGAATGTCTTCTGCAGCAACCTCTACTTCAGTCAAATGCTCCAATATTCGCTGCGCACCCTCGTCCATGCTTGATTCTGCATATTGTGCGCTGGAAAAATAGGCTCGACTGATCACGGAAACAAGTTCTGCTTTATTTCAGTTCCGCCTGCCATGCGCTGAATTTGGAACCACATACTAACATACTACTCTTACTATTTTTGCCATAGAAAGATATAGGGGAAATATTAATAGTATGTTCCCACATGAAAAAAATGCTATAGTAATTTATAGTAAATACTATAGTGTTTTGAACCATACTATAGTAAACTGGAGTATACTGTATATATTTTAGTATTTAACATTTTTTAAATGAATGCTACAGCTTACTGTAGTATTAACTATAGTGAACTGATAAACTGTAGTGCATTGTAGTATAATATACCCTATAGTTGTAGAAAACTTAGTAGTATTGGGTAAAGTAAATTGTTTATATTACTATAATTGTTATATTACCACAGCAACTATAGAATTACCACAACAAATTAATTCAAGTACTTTACTATAGTATGGTTCAAAAGCCCTATAGTATTCACTATAAATTACTGTAGTATTTTTTCACTTGGTTAGCATGCAGTTCCGAATTCAGAATGGTTTAGGTGAGCTTTTGATAATCATTTCTGTAAACCCTAGTCTTTGCTACAAAAAAGCATTTTAACATTTCTGCTTTCGCTGACCATCTAAAATATACAGTTAATCTGAAGCGTCAATCTCAAAAAAAAAAAGTATGCCTATTTATTAACATCTTGATATTATTATTTCTATACATGATGGACAACTCGACTTTTGCTCTTTGCTTTTATTTTTATTTCATACATTAAGAAAAGGTTGTAATATCAGTGACGATAAAAAATTAATCAGCTAAAATAGTGTCGAAACATTAAATACTCTGATCAGACTGTATAATCAACTACATTTTAACATAATTTTCTTTCTTTTATAACAATCAAAATCTTTTACATGCATGAAACATCAAGAATGACCCTAGTCAGGTGGCCTGCCCATCGCATCACATCATAAGTGTAGCCTAAGTGTAAATTAACAAAATGGAAAAGGTAGCATGTGTAGTAATTGACTCTTGTCTGAACACATTTCATTGTGGATTTAACTATGTTCATTTGTTACCCAACAGCTGTTACAATAGGATAGTTAACACAAAAATATCCTAATTAAACAATATTGAACGAGGTGTTCTGAATTCAAAACCACTCGACTGAACAAGCTTTGACCTTCAATAGCAACATCACCATAACGCCCTTGTGACAACTATTGCCAGTCTTCCCTAATTCAAAATATGAATCAGATTAAATTAACTTATAGGCATTTATTTTATTCAACAGAATATTGTAGCAGTAGTGTTGATAACAAAATTAATCTGTTCTCAAAACATCTGGACTTACTTTGGATATGGCTATAACTTCTCCCATGTCAAGAGTGTAAAGAGCTTTACAAGCATATTTTATTTATAGTCATCACATTGACCTTTTGAATCAGACACAGAATAGGAAAATTAATAAGTTATACAATGTAAGATGACTGCTTTTGCTCACTGGGACAGTCGAGTTGGGGTATGGTGCGCAGACACGTGAAGTTTCATCTACAGCACGTCATTTGTGACTGTAATCTCTGGTCATCTTCTGCGAGTGGTTAACCATTGTTAAGAAACTGAACATTACATACACTGCTGTAACTGAATCATCTGTGACGTATAAGTATTGCTGAAAAAAAAAACATTGTTTATTTTTATTTAAGCGCTGATAAAAGATGCTTCAGAGATATTAATGTAGATATACTGCTATTACAAACAATAAAAGAACAGTTACTAAAAATAAGAATTTAAACAAATAAACATGCATAGAGTTCTACTGAAACACAACTTAAACTTCATTTTTAAAATAATGCAGTCATAAACAGGCAAAATGGTTGTGCTGAACTGAAGAGGCTTAAAGGCCCGTTCACACCAAGAATGATAACTATAAAGTTAAAGATGATAACTATAAAGTTAAATGCTCGAGCTCTTTAAAGCAGGATGGATTCTGATTGGCTGTCAATGTTTTTATCGTTCATCAGCTGGAAACAAATCATTCTGAAATCGATTCCAACGATATCGTTCCTCTGTGTCGTTATAGTTGTGGTGTGAACTCTGCTAATCTTTCATATTTACAATGTTTTTTTTAAATGATATCTTTGTTTTTCATTAGCATTAGCATTCTTAGCGCGAACGGACCTTTAAACCACTAAAAAGATTGGGTCTCATTTACTAATAATTGCGTCGGTTATTCGTATTTATACACAGAAAAGAACGTGGCTGTATTTAAGTCCACTTTTTTATGCCTTTTTCTCGCTAACTTCCCTCCGTCTCGTTCACTCGGATGTACGTCATTGCTTACGTTGCACGAGCGCCCACTACTGGCGGAACCCTTGAAATGTGTTTAAATGGAACACCCTAAGCCCTTGATCACTTGGAATCCAATAAGTAGCTGATTTATTGTTTATATATATTTTTTTCCTTATGAATTTGTTTACAAACCATTTTGCCTGTATGTATGCTTGAACTTCACTATAAGATTTCAAATGATAAATCAATACTGTTGAAAATGAAGACAACTTTGCAAAACGTTAGTGTAACATCATGTGATGAACTGACTTCATACATTCACTAAAATAACAGGGATCTGTTGCACACTGTAAATGTCACTGCACAAATTTCTCGTAACTTGGCTTGATATTCTTTTATCAATGAAATTCATTCATTTTACAGTAAGTTTTCCAGGTCACTGTATTGAAGTTACTTTGTGACAAATTCAACGTGTTTCTGCTTCCGGGTCAGTCGACTAGTTGCAGAGTCTTTCGATCTTTGTAACCCATCTGAACATACAGCACAAGACAGTTCTGAGTCCTGCTGTGTTTTATCTGAGCTCTTCCCTTGTTCGCTGCGTCCTCGTGCCCTAAAGCCAGCCTCGCTCACGCCCACACAGGAACGACTCCTCTTTTTCACATCACCGATACTGTCAGTTGTAGCTGCAGTAGAAGCTTGGTCCGAGCTGTATGTGGAAGCAGCAGGATTGCGAATGTTCCCGACAGCCTGCATGCGCCTCAAGTGTCTGCTCTCGCTCAGAGGGTCGCTGAGTCTGTGCTCGCGGGATCTGAGTCTGGGTTCCAGCTGATTAGCCCTGCTCTCGCTGCTGCTCCGTTTAGGCAAACCTGAGGCCTGGCGCTTCTTCTCCAGGAGTGGACTCAACCGTGTGTGGTGATGGTAGGCATAAGAGCGGCACGATCCGTTCAAGACGGCATACTGATTCTGGCAATGTGGACAGGTACAGCTTGAAAGCTGAAGGGCGGGAGCACTGGCCAAAGAGGACAGGAGCGTCAAAGGGAACGCGCGCTGACACTGGAGGATACATTTAGGAGAGCTGAGGCTGAGATGAGAAGATGAATGAGGTAAGCGGCGACCTTTAGGTACTGGGGCATTGGATTTGCTGCTGTCTTCTTGGACACTTTTGATCTGATGCCATTCCATCTGCAATAGCCGGTCCAAGTATCTCTCGAGCTGCCCGACGGGCTTGGGCCGAGGAGTGCTCTTGCCGTCGGTGTTCAAGTACACCGCTAACTGTTTGAGACTCCAAGAATTGAAAGGAGGCGGCAGGAAATCTGGATAGCTTCCTCTGAACCTGTCCTGCCCTCGACAAGCAGGTCTGGAGGGATGAAAGTCAGACGGGTCTATGACCTCTGCACGCAGGTTGAGGTCAGGCGGAGAAATTTGAGTGGGAAACGCAGAATATCTTTCAGAATCAGAGAGGTCACTGGCGCTGTCCTCGTCTCCAGGTTTACTTCGCGGTGTACAGCCCTCGTCTTGGGTTCTGCGCTCTGAAGAGTCTTCTCTCTGCACCTTTACAGGCCTTACACTTGAACTTCTACCCCTGCCACCACTCTCTTTTGCACCATTGCTGTTTGGTCTTTGTCGCCTCTCCTTTTGTCCATTTTTGGAAGTCATATGAGATTTGATCTTGGTGTTATGTTGCCTTGAGGAATCAAAGGACAAGTCTTAGAAAATTATATAATATCTGGTCACACTGTTTTACAGTGTTCATGTATTAACATGAATAATTTACATGTACTTGGTGTGCCATTATTTTTTTGGAGTTGCATGTAATTATTCATAGTTCTTGGCTTATTATAATAATTAATTATAATAACATGTAGACTGTAAAATACAATGTTACCAGTTAATGTCTCAGTTGATCTTTGTGCCATATCTAACCTGTTTGTGGTGTTCGCCATGATCAACATTTTGTCAGGTCTTGTCCTTCTTAATCTTTGCTGAGAGTCCTGCAGACACAAGGAAAAAAGCACTTATACTTCCTATGATATGTTTAATATCTACTGGTATTATCTATTAAATTGCCCTCTTATGCTATTTTAAAGGTTTCTAGTGTTGTTTTGAGTCTCCTACAACAGGTTCACATTCATCCAAGATCAAAAACACTTTAATTTTCTCATAATATCCACTGCAGCATCAGCTCTTTTCTCTCAGTGTCTGAAACGGTTCGATTCAGTCTCTCTAACCCCGCCTTTCTGAGCAAAGAGGGCAAAAGAGACACTGTTCAGCCAATGAAGACCATAGACGGCCATTATGCAAATTAGTTACAAACCCACAAGCAGGAAGTGAGACTGAGAGTCCGTCCACCCGGAGACGCGTTTAGCTGTATAGGCAAAAAAAAATTGTATCGTATCGCCATTTCGTCCAGACGGATCCGGCGCTTTGGAAGCTTGAAACCGCTATTTATTTAAACCGGGTCCCAGACTGGATAAATCTGAAAACGACATCCTTGTGTTTTCGTGTGTACAGCCAATATATTTAGTGAAACGATGATGTCATCACCCCACGTCTCGACCCTAGTCAGACACCGCTACGTCACGTAACAGCAACAACAACCACAACCACAATAGTGGACTACATGCTTGTGTTCGTGCCGCAGAAGCTACCGAGCCTATTAGCTTTACTAAAGTTTGTATACAGCACATGCTCCTAGTCTTCTTCTCTATTTTTAGTGCATCTCTGTGGCAGAATTACAGCGCCACATACTGATCTGGCATGTATACTACATCTTTTTGAGTCTGTTTCAGTAGTTTCATGTGTACGCAGATATATAGATGTGGCCTGAATTACTGATGGCTCGTTTCAGCAGTTCAGAAAGTCTTCTTTCTTTTGGGAGACATTAGCCACATTTCTAACTGTCGGGCCGGACGGGACCAACAGCCTCGGACCTCGAGCACTGAGGCCAAAATCAAGCTGCGTTTGCACTGTCAGAGCAACAGAGGGAGCTCACGGACAGACAACAGGATTATGAGTTATACCAGTTAACTGGAGTATATATCATTTATGACATATGTGGATGCATTGCAGAAGTCCGGTATCAACAAAGGCACAGGGAAGGACAAATGAAACACAAAACCAAATAAATACACAACTATAATCATATATGATTTGTCTAAGTTCTTCAAGCAGCTAATAACTCCATTTATCTGCACTGTGATCTTTGAAACTTTGCAGACCTTTTACAGTCACAAAACATATATTACACACTACATGAAAGGTGTGTGGTGAACTTAATTGCATCAGATTGCATTAAATAGAATTATAATTTGTTCTATCTTTTTTTTAATAAAGTTTACACACAAACTATTGCTGTTCAGTACTCACAGTTTCAGATGACAGGCTGATGCCACTATTCGGTGGTGGATGTAAAGGCACCTTTGTGGGTTTCTTGCTTTCAATGAAAAAGTGAGGATCAGGATCAGTTCAGAAGTAAATGGATGATGGCTGAAGTACAGCCCATTCAAAAGCACCAAGAATTTGCTTAACATTTTAAAAATGCTTATCCAAGCTACTTCATCATAAATGGATGACCTGGCAGGTAAATAAAACATGACCTGAATCTAATTATGGTTCTTTTTTCTTACCTTGGTGCATGTCCCAAAGCTTTAGTTTTTGTTCTATCAGAAGAAAGAAGCTTATTCTGACTGTTGTGCACATTGCTCTCCTGTAAGACTGTTCCCATCACTGGCATTTCTCAAAGATCTCCTAAACGGATGAATTCTCTCGTATTACAGCCACGGAGTCTTTTGTTTTGAGGGTTTATCCATTTCCTCGTTCATGTGAGGTTTACTCCCACGATTTATCGACAGTCCCTTTAATCCCCTGTGCATCTGTACCGTTCTGTCGTAAATAATTCAGCGAAGACCGGATCAGCCTGTCTGTAATGAGATGCATCGGTCAAATTAGGCGTTCTGCTCGGTTCTGTCTCATACTGTAGACTAATCGATATGGGGTTAATTGTCTGAAGCCTATAAATGAGGATATTTACGCAGGCGTGTATTCCAGCTGTGAGGATGCTGAAGCGCGCATTGCTGTGTGGGAAATGTAGTTAACAGTGTCACAGGCTCAAAGTCGCTGTACTACACGATACTGTATGTGCACTGTAAGCGAGCGACGCGACAAAAATACAACCCGACGCGCGCTATTTAAGACAACTTCATTGATTGTGCTAATTATGAGCGCGTTCTCGTTCATTTAGAATTGCTCTCGCGAATGTAAATTGAGATCTCTCTGAAATGTTAGCGCTATGCATTGTTTATAGACATGCAGGACGTGAGAATGTCTTATATCATGTACGGTGGTCTAATAATAATCGCTGCTGTGGTTTCGCCTACACCTCCCTATGGGATCAGTAGTTAAATGTCATAGGCTCTTGATCTCTGCGTATATTATTACAGCCACTCTGGGTGAAGTGGTCTTCTCCACTGTAAAATTAATATGTTGTGTGTTTTTTAGTTTTAACTGGACATTACGAGCGCGTTCTTCGTAATTATATTCCTCACAGCCTACAGTGAGGTAAGAATCTGTTGCCAGATCTAGAGGTGTATCGCTTGAAAGAGACCCGTCAACTGTGTGTTCATCAAGTGTTACGCATTTGTTTTTAGGCTTTAGTATTAGGTTAAAGGGATAGTTCACCCAAAAATGAAAATTCTGCTCACCCTCATGTCGTTCCAAACCTGTATGAGTTTCTCTCTTCTGCTGAACACAAAAGAAGATATTTAAAGAATGTTGGTAATCAAACAGTTGATGGACCCCATAGTAGGAAAAAACAATTCTATGGAGGTTTGGAACAACATGAGGGTGAGTAAATGATGACAGAATTTTCATTTTTGCGTGAACTATCCCTTTAACATAGCCTAATGAAGAAATTAACTAGCGTCTCCAAAGGGGCACTTTATCGCAAAGGGTTTTTTTTTTTTTTTTTTTTTTGGTTGGTTTTTTTAATGTCTGAATGTCTTTACATTAATATAGCAAAGTTTTTCACTGAAAATTGACATTATAAAATAGAATTACGTATTTATACACTTTATGGTTGTCTAATATTAGTGGTCCATAGTTTGTAGAAATGCCAAAAAATCTTTTAGTTCTGGCAAAAGTACAGAAAGATGCTACTTGGAAAATACAACAACACTCATATATTTTCAAGCCTACGTGAAACTACATAACTAGTGTATTAACAAACTTTGTTCATCTTCTTACATATTCTCCTTTTGCTCATAGTAAACGCAGTGAGAATGGAATCCCATCCGCATGGCTCTGGACCTGCCTTGCAGTTCACAAGCGGTGTTAGTGAAGTATCAAGACCTGTCCAGACCTTTCATCTTCGGGACATCTACAACCCCAAACCACTTCCACAAAGGACCCCGGTGGCAATTCGGCCACCCAGCCCAAAACCAGGTCCTCCTCAGGAGCCCGTCGTCCGGCGTAGGCCGTCCTGTGAGCCGGAGCCAAAGCCCATCATGAGGAGACGGGCGAAATCTCTCTCCTCCTCCACAGACGAGCATTCCTGCAGGAACGTGCAGGTCCGCTTCGTTGATTCCTTAGGGTTGGAACTGGAAGATGTGAAGTTCTTCAAGGCCAGTGAGGACCCGCTGGTGCCGGTCCACGTCATCACGAGACTGCTGGCAAGTTCTGAGCTGGCCTCCAGGAAGAAGCTGGAGCTCTCCCTACCCTACTTCCAGCCGTCCTTCCCTGACAATCTGGGTGCCGAGGCTGGATTCCTCAAGCGCTTGTGCCAGCAGAGAGTTTGCCTGGAGCAGGTGTTTTGCTCTGAGCTGGGAATTATAGGAACCGTGCAAGTGCTGAACGTAGCCTATGAGAAAGAGGTTATGGTGCGCTACTCGTTCACAGACTGGAAAAGCAGCGCGGAGAGTAAAGCGAGCTGGACCTGCACCATCCACAGACACGGGCCTGATCCAGAGTCAGACATGTTTCGTTTTCACCTGCCTGTCCCACCTTTCATCGTGCAACCAGGTGCCATGCTACAGTTTGCCATCTGCTTCCGGGTCAGAGGATTTGAGTACTGGGACAATAATGGTGGATGTGATTATAAACTGACCTGCCAGACGTACAAACTGACCGTCCCCAGAGAGTGTGAAGACAGCCTGCTGCATTTCATCTGACTCTCCACTCAAGCTGCACTGCGATACAGACCTACACACACACAATTCAAGGTTCATCTGATAGAGCCACACTTTTGCACAAGCATTTTAAAATGGAAGTTATCATTAAAATGGCTCTTATTTCAGGACTGACTTCCACCCAAGAACAATTAGCTTGCAATACCTGATCGGTTCAGTATTATAATTGCAGGAGGAGACTTTTGTCTTTAATTGTCTGTTCAAAAATAGAACAAACTTCATGCCCATTATTTCAATTCCTTTAGAACTCAGAGCTCGTCTGCTGAGATATACTGCACGTTATAGTGCTCTTTACATCACTGAAGGGTTAGTTCACTTTCAAATGAAAATTAGCCTAAGCTTTAGATGGCTTGACGATGAGTAAAGCTTGGGCTGATTTTCATTTGAAAGTGAACTAATCCTTTAACATCTCTTGGAGAAGTCTTGTTGTGTGTAAGATTCTTTCTCTAATTATGTGATTGATTGTCTTGCATCAGTTTTACATGCTAAACATTTTTGGATTATTTGGTAACACTTTACAATAAGGTTCCATTTGTTAACATTAGTTAACATGAACTAACAATGAGCAGTACAGCATATATTAATCTTAGTTAACATTAATTTCAACATTTACTAATACATTTTTAAAATCAAAAGTATCTGTTAACTTTAGTTAATGCACAGTGACACAAACATTGAACAATTGTGGTTTTAGTAACCAACATTAACAAAAGTTAATAAATGTTGTAAAAAAATATTGTTCATTGTTAGTTCATGTTAGTTAATGCATTCATGTTAAAAAATGAGAGCTTATTGTAAAGTGTTACCAATTATTTAGTGAGGTTTAGTACATTTTTTACTCTTGTGTCTAGTTAACATCTTTTCCTGGTGTGATATGTGGAATTAGACATTAATGCACAAGCTGACTTAGCAACTTATTGTATTATGCACTTATTCGATTCTAATGTATTGCATGTTACTCATTTCACCCCAGCAAAACAGGGTTATTTATGCTCTTAAATTTTGCATATTTAGAAAAGGATAAATTTGAGTGATCATTGTTATTCCCTTGCGTTGCCGCTCTTGTTGACAGAGATTTCTCCAGGCAGTAAATGGCATCTGAGGAAGGCAGTCAATGCGCTTCTGACTCTACAGCTGTAAGGACACATGAGAGAAATGCGAGGTCAGTTCTAAAAATATCCATCGTCTTTAAACCAGTAACAAAACTACTATAAGCACACCTTCACCTTTGACACATAGCCTGACAGCTGAGTGTTTATCTGACATTCTCTATTTGATGTAGATTATTCAGCCTGGTTGTGTTTTCTACTGCAATATAACTTGAGTAAACCAAAGTATTCATCATTCATCAAGATCATTACCACTAAATTGAGAGTTATTGTCCTGTTTTATGATTAAATGTTTGTGAATTTTTTTAATTTGTTATATTTTATTTTTATTTTCTTTCTCTCTGTAATTGAATAACAATAACTGTGAAGGGGTTTGTTGATATTCAAAGAGAACCTCTCTGATTTTCAGCAGTACTGTGAGCGAACACTAGATGGAGCTGTGAATCTTGAGGAGCTCATGCAAGCCGAATTCTTCCACATAAGATTGGGAAAAAGGGACGATAAAGACAGGCTGATGTCCACAATTTTAAATATTCTCTGTAAAAATGAACAATTTGGAGAACATATATATTGTAAGTTTTTTTTTTTTTTTAGTTTAGCTTATTTTATTTTTTTTATCTGAATTTTAGTGTTGGACAATGTGCAATATTACATATTCATAGGCACTACTGATTATATGTAACTGTATCTGTATGACAAACTGTTGCCTTATATGTCTGCTGATGTGTGTGAAATAAACTAGATGGACCCTTTTCACATTTCCAGGGTTCTCAGAAGCGGAACTCGTCATAGTTGGGTAAACTTCTACAGCGGTGAATGGAGATGACAGCAAATATAATTTTTGTATTTTCATTTGCTGTAATAGCAAAAGAAAAAATCTGCAACAGTGTTTCCACAACTTTCCAAAAGAGGGAAAAATATAGAGATTGATTATGTTGGTCAGAAGGGAGAAAGATGTCAAATTTTCTGTCACTTCCTCAGCTGCTGTAATAGAAACACCTGCACAGAAGCGTTAATTTGTTTTTTGTCATTTATACCCTACTTGAGAATCTCTGCAATTTGTTTGTTTTCTGATATTTTCCTCAAGATAAAAAGGAGTCTGAGTACAAAGACACTCGATGACAGAATCAGCTGCTTGTGTTTCAGAGAAATATTAACCCTGTGCTTCAGTGGATCAGGCGTCCATTTCCTCCACTGAAGGAGGCTGACCCAGTTTAGGAGCTCATCTCTCATGCATGAGCTTCATTAGGGGTGTCACGTAAATAACTAGATTGTAAGTGCAACAGCCATATAAAAGAGGAGATTAGATGTAGATCTCATTATATTTACATTGGATTTGCTGTCTTGTTTAGGGAAACGGATGATACCAGTGAAATGGTATATGTCTGAGAACGTAAAGCCATATTCTACATTTACAGTATGTGACTTTGTCATTTACTCATAGACAGACATCCAGGGGAGGAAGTGATAAGCACTCATCATTACAGCTCTTTGTGTTATATCACACGTGTCAGTCAGTAATATAATCAACATGCTGAACGTAAACTGTTCTGAGAGCAGACCTGTGGAGCTCATGCAAACACAACTCTACTGAGAACAGATCAAACTGAAAAAACACACATCTGATGCTCTTAAGGCGCTGCATGGTACGGCTGATCAGGTACAGTGATCTGATCTGACACAAAGGTACTTCTGTCATTCACACATTGTGTTGTGCAGATGTTATAACACCAGTGGAGAATCTCTGCCAGCGTTATTTAAGTATCATTGAGATACTTTTATAGTTTTTATTAATATTTTGAATTACTTTGTATTTTTATATTTTCTGTTTTCATTTTAAAGATACACTATGTAACTTTTTTTGTTCAAAATTAACAAAATTTAAATAATGAGTCAATACATCATCATTCCTTCTTGTAAAATGTGGTACGCCTATTATAAAGCCCTGGGTGTATGTTTTTTACGTGAACGCTAGGCGAACACACAGCCTTGCAAAGTATACTTCATTTGACTCGTACACGTCCACAGGCCTTCGATGCTTGCGCAGTTTAGAGCAATCTCTCTCCACGAGTTACAGCCCATGTAACTCCATCTTTCCATCTTTCATACTAGAATTGTACAAATGAGGGTACTTTCTAACCTCTTCACACAATCTAGGCCTCCGTCGCTGTGGCTTGCATGCGTTCTGGTCTGTTCTGTTTATGCAGTTTTTCTTCACCTACCTTGTAAATCGACGCCCCCAGGGCACGGCTGCCACCTTGTGGATAAACTAATTACTATAAAAAATATTAAATGTGCATGCGCGACCTGCGCGTACAAAATAAGCGCGGTTACAAAAATTCGATGGTGTATGTACAGTACTTGTGTCCTCTTCTGATGACAATATTCACGCACACTGTACGATGATCCTTGTGTATGCGTACTAACTGAAGTATACAGGCTTGTTCGAGATGCATCGGCGCTGCGCAGACCGATCGGCATACAGGGCCGTCGCCAGAATATATAGAATGGGGGGGCATTCGGTTTTCATAGGGGGGCACACATTTTTATAATCTGAGAAACAGACGTTCGCCAAAATAATAACGTCCCGTATTTATTATTAATGAAATAGACTTCTATATCTAAAGAAATAGACTTCTATAATGAAATAAAGTTCTATATTACCACAAAAACACAAGATAGTTGATCCTAATTAGATCAAACTACACCAAAAACGAAACCCCTTTGCATTATGGCAATACATACTTTGCAAACACGAGGCACAAAAGCTTTTCAATTCCTCGAACAACACAATAATAAAAACGATACATACCAAATAGCAATAAAAATATGTAGGCTAGCCTACATCTGTAGCATATTGATGTGTAACTAAGATGTACTCACCATTAAAATAGTTGAAGGCGGCGGGTCTCCGAGTGATAGTCATTTATAAATATAGCCTAATTATGTTTGAAGTTCAGTTTTGTGTAATAATGCGTTAAATATTAATTTTCTGATCATAGGCGGAGGGTGAACCAACTCCAGGTTAAGGAGATGTGATTCCCATTTAAAAACACATTTAAACAGATTTCCTTGAAATAGTTTTAACTTACTTGTCACAGCACAACCTACATATCCCGCAAAAGTCCACAAAAGGCGCTCCCTTTATAATCACTAAAAATCTCACTCACCTTAGTTCAGACATTGCGATCTGAAGACGTTCTGTAACAATAAATTAAACTGACTGCATAATTACACAACAATTTACATAATTGTTTGTTATAATGGGTTAGGGAATATTTGCCACCATCCACAACTCAGAATCCACTCACCGCTCAAAACGAGTTTTTGTTCAGTGCTAGGTTACACCTGGTCATTGCGTTCCAGAAATCAACAGATTTGTTCGTGATTGGCTATATTGCTCAACGCTTCAAGAACACGTTGTAAAGCCTTGTCGTTCTTCAGAGCGCAAACACAGACGCGTACTGGATTGTTTGCCAAATATGTTTCGCCAACATGCTAATATTAACTGATCCTAGACCAGTAGTTATGTGCAGTTTTTTCCTCTAAAAGCAATCAGAAGCAGCAGCAGGTAGGCAGTGGTTTGAGTGAGAAAATAGTCTCAAGTCCATGGCCGGCCTTAAACACACTCCGCCTAATTTCTGTTTCATATTTCTGAAGATAATGTGTTATTTAAAGTTACCGTTGTAGAGACAGTGTCCCTATGAGCTAAATGCTGCTGAAGACTTTTCGTTATGGAATATGTAAATGGCCAGATCCACAGAAATAAGGTTTTTCTGCTCTCTATCGGAAGTTTGCTGAATGACTATACGATTAGGGGGGCACGTTGTGTCATCTGGGGGGGCACTGCCCCCTAATGCCCCCCCTTGGCGACGGGCCTGTCGGCATATGACATCAAAGTACTGCAAGCATAAAGTTTGGTTTATACTCGAGGTGCTCTCTGTGAAAATGACATCATCGCAGTGTGGGCGGTCGTGAGTGTTTAGTGCTGGCGGTGTCGCTGTCTCTGACTGTGCGATCTCTCTATGGCAGGGAGGGTCACGTCGGTCCTGGAGAGTTCAGCTCCAACCCTGGTAAAACTCACCTGCCTGTAGACTTATCTTGTCTTCTCGGAGATGACGAGAACTGAGGGGTTTGAAATGTTGTAAAAATGACACTGAGATGATGGTGTTTTAATCACTCAACAGGTGAGTAAGGTGTTTTATTGAACAGATAAATGGCCATGTAGCTTTCTAACAGAGTTCACTGTAAAGCATTATCTATTATGAAGTTCATTTCATTATGGTTGTTGTAGCTGTTCTGGAGTTTATTTTCAAGGAAATGCCGTGTCTATTAATGGATAAAGCTACAGTCACGTCTTCAGCTTGAGATCCTCTTCATCTAAACTGGTTAAATCTCTAGTAGTGAATGTTTTATGAGCAGCAGGAGAATCACATTCATCCGCACAGAGCCGAAGCACAACCAAAACAATGTTCTTCCACGAAAATGCATGCAGTTTTGTTTTTTAACCACTAGATGGACAAAAGTTAGTGTACTTTCAGTCTTAGTTAAATTTTTAGTAATTTAATATTTTTTGTCATTTTGATTTTTATTATTATTTTTAAATAGGTTTATATAGTTTTTATTCATTTGTATTTCTATTTTAATTTGTTATTTTAGTACATCAAGATAAATGAAACAGAAATGTTGCTATATAAATATTAAATAAATGTTAAATAAATAAATGTTAAATAAATATGTTAACAAGTTGTTATATGGCTTATTTCAGTTAATGTTTACTTTCTTCAAGTAACAATGTTGTTGCTTTTTTTATTTTAGTTTCAGTTAATAACCCTGATCTCTGCATAACAAGACATTGGTTTGTTTCTGTTGTTTATCTCACATGATTTAAACCTGTACAGTATACAAAAGTGTTAATGTGATACAAGCATGAATTTCAAGTCTTAATATGAACTACAGGGATTGAGTCATTTGGGAGTGGTCAGTCTGAAGGTCCTGAAATTGCCACTGTGTGAAATTACACATTTCACATTGCAAAGGAAAACTGCAATGCACAAAATGTTCCTATTATCTTCCAGATAATAACCTGTGGTGAGAAACACGCCTGTGTCTGTTCCAGCCGTGAGCGGTCAGAGGAGCTGCCTGTTTCTGTTTTAGAGAATTTACTACATTAGCCAATCAGAAACACTCTCTGCCAGCAGACAGACTGTCTGTGTAATTTATTAAAGTGTTGAATGCAGCCCTTACTGACAACTACTGTCTCACCAGAGGAAGACCTTTGTTCTCACAGGTTGGAAACAGCTCTGTCTCAGCTCTATAAAAAATCCTAAGGAGAATAAAATTAGACATAAATGAGACAATTGTTGTTGACTTATAGTAATAATATGGACAGATCAGGGGTGTGTTTCCCAAAAGCAGCGCTAGCCAACTACAGTCTCAAGCTCCCCTGAATTGTGTTGGGAAAGACGGAACTTGTGATCATAGTTGGCTTTGGGAAACACACCACAGATCATCTGGTATTGGAAGAAACTGAGAAGAAATGTTTGCTTTTTATATTAAAAACACATTAAAGAATTAGGGGTATTTTTTATTTTTTTTTCAATAGTCTGCATGTCAGAACAGATGTTATAGTTAACTAAAACTAAAACTATTAAAAACTGTTTTGAGTAATTGAAGTAAAGCTGAAACAAAATAAAATAAAAAATATCAGATGAAAAACCTAAACTTAGATTCACATTTAAATGATAATTAGAAATGTTGCTTTGGAGATAAGTTGAAGTGCTAAAATTATTAAATAAATAAATAGATAAAATTAAATAAATGAAATAAAATAATAACAAATTCAAGTAAATGATGAAATTAAATAAAAAAAATAAATAAATAAATTAAAGCTAAATAAAAAAGTATAAATCAGAGAATGACTAGTTGTCAACATTGCTGTAGTTTCCAAGGTTTCCATGATTGTGTAAATATCGTGTCTTTGTCTTTATTAATTAATGTCAGACTCTTATTTTTGGTCTTCACATCTTCATTAAGAGGGAACTCGTGTCCGTGTGTTGTGAGGTGATTAGTGTGTTCTCTCCATCCACCCGACACCACTGACCTGCTTTCTGCTGACCGTCTGCAGCGGCTACTCTGTCATGATGGAAAAACTTTATTAAACACTGCCTTAATTCAACAGGACCAACTTTAAATCGGTTTATTCACAATAAATGTCAAACTAAAGCCATGTTTTCCCTCCTCACAGTTCTCTGTGTGTGTGTGTGTCTGTGTGTGTCTGTGTGTGTCTGTGTGTGTGTGTGTGTGTGTGTGTGTGTGTGTGTGTGTGTGTGTGTGTGTGAATAATGAGATCTGGTGTTTTCTTCAAGGACTTCCTGACAGCTTATGTCAGACTACTGTACGTGGATCGGTTTGTTAAAGACACAGAAGGAATGGATGAATTCTCCTCTTCTCACACACGAGATCACTGATCAAAATATGGATCTTCAGTAAAGTTGTTGTTTGGTAACACTTTACAATAATGTCCCGTTAGTTAACATTATAAACCCATTAACATGAACTAACAATGAGCAATACATTTGAACAACATTTATTAACCTGTTCATGTTCACAGTGCATTAACTAATGTTCAAATATACACCTTTATGACATTATCATTAACTAAGATTAATAAATGCATTAGAAGTATTGTTCACTGTTCATGTTAACAGATTAAACAATATTATTCAGATACAACTTTTGATTTAATAATGTACAGAAAATGTTGAAATTAACTTAACTAAGATTAATAAATGCTGTGGAAGTATTTTCATGTTAACGAATGTAGTTAACTAATGTTAACGAATGAAACATTATTGTAAAGTGTTACATTGTAGTAATAAATGTAGTAATTCATCCATCCTAAAGTCCATTTGTTTATCCATCCGTCCGTCCATCCATCTATCCATTCGTCATCCATCCATCCATCCATCCATCCATACATCCATCTGTTCATCCATCTGTCCATTCATCCATCCAGAAAAGAAGACAGACATTGTTGTTTGATAAAAATCCAAAGCTTGTACTGTACAGACAATAAATAGTCCTTGCAAAGGTAAGACATGATTTCCGTTCCTCATACTAACATCTATACAGCTGATATGAAACTCAAGTTTTAGTAGGAGCCCAGAAACGTTGGGGTGTCACTACAGCACCAACACTGGTGTGGGAAAAAGGTTCGAAAGAGTCACATGCTTGATCCCCAATCCCCCCATCCCGCCCCCCATTGGCATCAAAAAGCGACCGTTTAAAACAGTCCATTACAAAAAAAAGAAGAGAAAAAGTCAGTGTCTTTTTATTTAAACAGTCTTCCAGCATCCCACGAGAGTCCCCTGAAAAGGATAAAGGTTCGATAATCTACAGACTGAGTGGAGTTTGGAGGGTTTTGGCTTCTTCAGGCTGAAGCTCCAGAGACACGGTCTCCAAGGTTCACTAGCGCCCAAATATCAGGCCCTCCATGCAGCGCCCATGGACAGCCTCCTGAGGTCTTCGACTTCACAGAGATACCGTTAGCATATTCTTCACGGAAGAAACCTTGCTATGGTCGGTGGAACCTGCGGTGCAGAGGGAGAAGACACCTGTAAGAGCCGGCCGACAAAAAGCCAACCATCATCCATCAAAAGTGTATTAATAGCAGAGCGGTGTGTGCGTTTACTGCGCTCAGCAGGACCTTGTTCAGCTATTTGTGCCCACAGAAATGAAGTCTAACGTAAAACAGACGTAAGCTGAATGTGAGCAAGCATTTGTTACATGTCGGCGAGGGCTAGTGTGTGCTGATTCTGCACTTTCAGAGCAGCAGAGATACGGCTATATTTAGAACAACCTCCCGTATTGATCTACTGTACGTGTCCCGCACCTGTATCGTTACGCAAGAGACTGCGCGAGCAGGTGCCCACAAGTGATCTGTCATACATGCCATGACTTTTTTGTGGTAAATGCTTATGCAAACATGGAACGATATATGGAAACAGGCCACAAATACACAAAGAGGAAATGGAAACACAGACTGACCTTGTCAGGTGCTTGCTTGACGCATGAACCTCCATTTCGTTGCTCTTGAACTCGTTCAGCTCTTTGCGTATCGCCGCCTGCGAGGCATAAACAAAAACAATGAGCCGCTGGACACAGATAATGCAGAAAGAAGATCACCTGATGCTGTATATGATACGGCAGTTCTGCAGAAGATTAATGCCCATCATCCTCTGGACCTTGTTTATTCACTAACACTGCCATTCAAAAGATTGGGGTTGGTAAGATGTTTATTTATTTTTGGGAGATAGTCTCTTCTGCTCACCAAGGCACCATATATTGGATCAAAAATACAGTCAAAATTGTGAAATATTGTTACAAAATAAATTGCTGTTTTCTACTTTAATATATATTTTTTAAAAAGCTGATTTTTCAGCATCATTACTCCAGTCTTCAGTGTCACATGATCCTTCAGAAATCATTCTAATATGATGATTTGCTGCTCAAGAAACATTTATGATTATTATCAGTGTTGAAAACAGTTGTGCTGCTGTGAAACTGTGATACATTTTATTTTTCAGGATTCTTTGATGAATAGAAAGTTCAAAAGAACAGCATTTTTTTTAAATAGAATCTTTTATAACATTATAAATGTCTTTACTGTAACTTTTGATCAGTTTAATGTGTCCTTGATGAATAGAAGTATTAATATATATTTTTTATTATTATTTTGGCTTATTTATTTTTATTAAGTAATTCGATAATGCTGTGTGGAACTGTTTAACACACCATATATTAATCCTTTCTGTAGAAATCCACAGATTTCCCCCATGATTTTTTTTTTATCAAATACTTTTTAATTTATTTATCATTTTACTGATTTGCTATAACATGATATTAAGATATTGTAGATCCATAAAACCTACACTGTAAAAAATGATATGATCTGTAAGTCATGGCAATACAAGATTCAAATCGTTTTGTTTTTTTCATGTCAGTTTAATATAATATAAAGTTGAAATGACTTTTACAACCAAGTACAACCAGCAACTTAAGCTTTTAAGTTGAAAGAGTTAGAGGTTTTTTACAGTGTAGTATTTTATATAACATCAAATGCATCACTGAGAGCGCTGGTCTTGTGTGTGGTGTCCTGTAGGGGGCACCTGTGAGTCCAAACACACACACACACACACACACACACACACACCTTATCTGCGGCCGACAGTCTTGTCCAGGGCTTGTCTGCTCTCCTGTCGTAATCCTGAGCTTTGGCCACTTCCACATAATCACTGAAACGGATCAGGATCTTTCTGTCCCGCAGCTCGTCGACAGTGGGCCGCTGGTTGAGCTGGACAGACGAGGGAAAGAGAGAGCTTCAGTCAAACAGCTGCTTTAACGAACACTTTTAACAAATTATAAATTCTGTTTCAGTCTGTTGTGATGCCAATAAAAGACACACTACAGTCAGGCTCAGGATGAACTCCATTACTCTGCAAAATAAATAGTTATTTTGATTCAGGTCATTCCTGATATCAGTAATAAATACAGTTATTTATTGACCGTTGGCCATTCTTCTGTTTCTACAAAGCCTCTCAGGTTGTGTTTCAATGATATGACCACAGACGGGGCTTTGCGTCATTTAATGCTTTAATATACATCAATCAAAGCTTTTCCATTAACTTCAGCATTGGCAGAATGCAATATTTACAGAGTGGAGGTATTTGGGATTGTTCTCTTAAGAATTGTAATCTTGTCCAATCATTATCAATAGGCTAATATTCTTAAAAATATTATTTTTATAGGGCGACATAAGGAGTTTATAGGCAAACACCCTTCTGAAACCTAAAATGACAAATGGGACACCCTACGGTCTTGTTGACATGCTCCATTTGGGACAGGGCCAGTGTGTGTAGATTCAGGATGAGATCCACACACCTTTCTGTTCAGTCTTTGCTTGATTTCCCTCCTCTCCTCTTGCTCTGTCTGGTCATTCCTCTCTGCAAATCCACAAAAACACACATGAGAAGAAGCACAGAGGAACAGATCGACTCGCTCGACTTCTACTGCTACAGCATCTTTAAGATATTCGTTTCTCTTCATTAGGCCTAAATGTCAGTATATATTTTTATATATTTACTTAAACCCATATTCCTATTTTTGTGTCTGGGTTCCATATCAAACTCATGTTAAATCAGATCTCTTGAACATCTGTTGGCAGCTGTCCTGAAGACCCTCGACAGCAGATTACAGCGTTTCTTTAACAGGCTTTATTCTTTCACAGCACAGGATAACATTGTTCTCTTACATCTCCCTCTGTGGATTATCTGAATCTGTGCTGCGGAGGATTTAACGGGACGCACGTGTCGATCCAGAATGATTAAACTCGATAAACCACTTCTGAAAATGCACTTAATGTTCCAGTTCTTCTTTAGACACTCTGCTTGTTGCTCGTCCTTGCTTTGACTCGTACAAATAACAGTTGAAGAACACATCTTTCTCATAGTGGAAAAAGATTCTTTAGACTATTAAAATGTTGTTCACACTAAGAAATACATGGTTATTTTTAAAAACAGAGAGAGGTTCTTCTATAGACCTTATGCACCAGAGAAACAAGAATTTTGTATTTGAATGTGCATTTTTGCGGCAGCTCCCTATATTTCTATGGCATCACTGTCGAAGAGTAATTAGCTGATGAAGTGAATTTACTTATTGTAGAGTTAATGAAAGTTATCATGAGCGTTGTAATGTTGGAAGCGGACGTCATAGCTAATGTCAGTAGAACGGGAATATTTCAAAACGAGCGGTTCATGCATTTCATGCTGTGGAAAAACAAACTGGAGACAGAACACAACCAGCAGCGCTGAGAGGGGCGGAGCTACAGAAGCTCTACAGCCACACCCCCTCCAACCTTTCTGAAACCTTTATTTTTAAGAGTGCAACATTGTCTCAAATCACAGTTGTCTGAGAGTGTCTGGAGCGTGTGTGTGTGTGTGTGTGTGTGTGTGTGTGTAGAGTCAGCAGACAGCTGCAATAAACAAGTGAGCTGAGGACTGAACACACCATCAGAAGAACTAAACACAAAATTCCATTTACACTAATAAAGAAAAGCCTAAACAGAAAATAACTACTCAAAGATAGAGATCACTAATTATTTAAATAAACATCAAAAAAGGTATTATAAGGCATTATAAAGCAATTAAATGAAGCTGAGCTCCATCCAGACATGTGCAGACCTGTGTAATGATCTGTAATCACTGAAATCACTGTCAAGATCCACAGATTTACACCTATAATCTCTCTGTTCCAAACCTGTACGAAAATACAATCGCAATCTGATCTGATCATAAAAACTTTATAACCTCTGGCTGTTCATTAGACTTGCATGGAATATTTGTAGCTCAAATTCATTTGTCACACTGGAGGACTGAAGAAATGTGATTAAATATGGTGTCCAAGAAAAAGTGACCATTACAAGACATACGGTTGTGACCTTAAAGATATATTTCTACCTGACCTAACTCTTAAAATTGACTTTTGTGGTGTCAAGCACTTTTGTTGAATACAACCAGTTCAATTAGACATGATCACATGAAGCAGAATTTTAGGTTGCCTGACAGAATTGCTTTACAGTGAATAAAAATATACATGTTCTTTTAAATATAGTAAATATGCATTTAAACATGCAGGCAACAAACATTATTGCAAATTGTGACTATTTAACAAAAACACAGACAAATCCATTATAAGTTAATTTCCAAGAAAAGAAAAGAAAAAAAGAAAAGAACAGGTGTGATACTCACGTTTGAGGATGTTTCGGCTCTCCAGCTCCTCCACAGCTGGTCTCTGACTCAGTCTCCTGCGGAAAAACACCAAAATCACGTTCTGGACCATTTTCATTCAATCTCCAAAGTGTCTGTGACAGTCTCTGATCAGCAGCGCGCTCCCGTGAGTGTCAGTGGGGATCCCGCGATCCGCGCATGTTACAGGCGAACCCTGCGTCCCATCTCGCGTCTAAACATCGCCGAGGATCATCATATCTAAAGCACTTCCACATCCACATCTAGTATTATCTGTGCTTGAAATTCCCTGATTTCACGGAAGGAAGCGAACGGCACTTGTTCATGGGTGCGCGCTTACTACAGGAAAGCCTCATCGACGAAGAAATAAGTAGAAAGAGTCGGTTTGTATCAAAAAGGAATAGAAAAGAGTGAAAAAGACGCAGAGATGAGCATCTGGTCCTGAGTTCTCTGAAGTCTCAGAGTGGTGTGATCCTGGAGATCCTTTACGCATCATTTATAAAGGGGGCGGCGCGTGCGGGAGAGATTCCCACGCACACTCAGTGCGCGCGCTGGAGGAATATGCTGCAGTCAGGGAAAATACAACCTCCATCCACTCCTCTGAGGGATGCTTTAATATCGAAACACATCTATGTTGATCTCAACAGAACATATGAGAAATATAGACCGATAAATTAGAATAATTCATTTGCAACAGGACACTATTGTTCGAAGGGAGAAGAGTGTCGTTTTAATGCTGAAGAGAGTGTAAGACCCGCTTTAATTCTGACAGTCAGTGTTCTGGGTTTCTAAATGCGTGTTGGGCGGGGCTCTCATATTCATAAGAAAACATATGCGTGTGATTATGTAATCATTCAGCTTATTTCAGCATTAATGCTTTTTTATGATGTTTATAATGACACGATAAACGCTTCTCAAAAACTTCTGAATCCTAAAGATGACTTTCAAGGGATTGGCTCAATAAAGCCTTAAATTAACCAACGGCAAATCCCAGAACAGCAAAAGGATCACGTGTTTGACAGCTGATAAAATACACTCAATGCATACACTCCGTTACCGAATTTGTCATTTACAGAGTCTCAAAATGAATAATTGAATTAATAACGTTGTTTTAATCAGCATTAGCACATTATCACACTTCTATTTGTTAAATGTCTGTCAGAGAGCTCTCAAAACATGAAACATCTGCAGATGCAATATAGTCTAAATCCATCTGTGACAAACACACACATGCTCATCCGGACGGTGATGTGCTCATCTGAACACAAGCAGAGAGTTGTGATGGTGTTAAAAATAGATTTGACACATTTGTTGAATGAAACATGACTGATCTTGTTTTATCGAATGGTGCTGCTCAGATAACAGGACGAGAACAGTCCTGACGCTGAAACCCCCGGTCACTGGGGCTGTATAAGTGACTGCTTATATGGTTTCACATCACTTCTTCACTGATGGATCCACATGACAGCTGAAGTATTCTCTGTAATGAACGTTGTGTTCGCCCACTTTAATTGTCACAGCAGAACATGACGCCATGAATCACAAACAGCAGGCTTAAGGCTGACTTCATGAATACAAACTGCTGTTGAAAAATGCAGTTCCAAATAACAGAAGGATATTTTTAAATCCTTCCTGATTGGCCCAGATCCTGGAAATATTATCTGTGGACAGATTAAACCGAGCCATGAGGCCGGAAGCTCAGCTGTGATACCATATTCACCGAAGCCTTTAAAGTCCCCATGAAATCATAACTGACAATTATTATGTTTTATGGAATATTGCAGTGTTTATTATAAATGATTCATCAGTGCACATCATTATTGTGTTAAATTCATGTTCCTGGTAATCTTGAATCAGAATCTTCTCCCTCTTGCAGCATCTCTTCTCTTCTCTGATGATGAGGGCGGGGCAACCTGTCACTCACATGAGATCCACCAATAGCAAACCACAACCATCCAATCAATTCCCCACAGACAAAATCAAGCCCCGCCCTACATTTGTTCTTGTTCCAAAAGTGTTTCACTCGGATATACGACACAATAGAGAAGAAAAGACCAGCGCAACTTCCCTTTCATGATGACTTTAAATGCACTATAAACAAAACACAAAATAAATAATGGTGAATTCCGCAGGTTTTAATAATTTGTCATTTAAAAATTAACATTTATTTGTTAACATTAGTTCTAACAATGAAAAGTACTTCTAAAGCGTTTATTACATTATTAAAGTCAAAAGTTCGATGGCTCAGAGGTTGGTTTGCTCCTGTCAGAGATCAAACCACATGTAGTGTACATGAAATCAGTGCTTCCCGTATGAAACTAACAGACCACAGAAAGGCAGGGTGTGAAAAATTACGTAAAAACCTGAAATACATCTAAAAGCCATATAAATCCAGCATTTATTTCTGAAATATACAGAATGTGCTATAGAGAGAACACTTATGAAATCTTCATTGGGGCTATTCAGAGAAATGTACTTTTTAGCACAATACAACATCTCAAAAGGTGTTTAGTTCTTTATAATACAGAACGCCCTGCTTATTCAGACACATAAAGACGCCCCAAACCCCGAGGTCTTGCTCCTTCCTGATGAAAACTTCTTCCACTTATGAAACATGAGGACTCGATGTATATTAAGTGACCCAGCGATGTGTCAGAGCGATAAGCCGTCTACAAGAACAGTTCGTGATGGGAGTGTCAGTGAGGGGTTGTGAGTCGGCCTGGATTTCACGGGCTGCCGTGCTTACTGAGCTGTGCCTTAATGCCCGACCCTCACCCCGGCCCAGCCAGCGGAGGAGCTACGCTATGAAGGAAGTTTCAGACACTCGCTGGCTGCATGGGTGGCCATTATGGCTTTGATTGACAGCCAAGTGTGTCTAGGACACCCTGAGGGACAAGAATGCCAAGGATCATTATAAAAGTTTACATCCATGCTTAAGAATAGTTTGAGCGTTTATGTAACTTCTAGGGTGCTTCTTCCAGTGCCATTTGGATTCCTGACTGCATGCTAAAAATGAGATGTACAAGACAGATGAAAGAACAAAAATCTTCATTCCTTGTTTCTTAGTCTGGTACGCATCTGCTTGAAAAAATTGGTGTAGAAACAATGTTCACTCAGAAATTGCTAGTAGATTTCACACGTAATCGCAAAGAATCAGCAAGTAAAGCATTGACTTAAAGTGAAACTTTGAAGTAGAAAGACTGAAATAGTATTTTCTTGTAAAATGTACTCCAATAACCTTCAAAATATAATTTTAATGTATGTAATGAAGCAGCTATGTATCCTATTGGGATATTTGGGATCATTTTGCTGTATACAAAAAACATGAATATCATAAAACATCATAAATATTGTCCATTAAGTTAACAACAGACTGTGTCATTGGACAGAATTAAGACAGATGTTTTAATATCATCTCTGATGTTTACTTCAATAGCAGAAATGATTTTAGAGTAGTTTGATTCATTTCTGTGAATCATTTCAATCCATTAATCACTCTGATTCAGATATTTGTTTGCATCACCACTCAGAAATCTTTAAGTTATTCTCCGCTTGGCATTTTACAAAAATATATGCCATTCAAAAGGGTTAGGGTTGGGGATGAGTAAGACAGACAGATCATACCTTGAGTATTTAAACTGCATTTGGACTGTATTATACTATTTTACCTGCATTAACCCTTTGAGTCAACATAACAACAGCTGATTAAAATGATGTGTCAAACAGAAAGGCTGTTGAGCCATAATCAAAATGCTGTTTCTACTGTACACTTTAGTAAATATATATATATATATATATATATATATAAAGGCTTAGACATGAAAGCAAGTTTATTCCGAGC